>NC_090236.1:28076129-28376129 GCF_024489055.1 Chanodichthys erythropterus | reverse complement strand
GGATGTTTTTTAGGGGAAAATCCATTACAGTTGCTTCTTATGCTGCCAGAGGGCTCCAAGGTGGTCCACGGTCATTTTCTATCGCTCTGTCAGAAATCCGTCCATCATATGAACGCGGGACAGTGTAATGCGCGTCTCGAGCCTCCTACAGTGATGCTCCCCGTTTGCAGCGCTGTAACTTCCAGATACCTCTACCCCATGTGGTCTGCACGAGAAGCACACATGAAACACATCCCCGTCTGTAACACACGCCTTTCTGATTCGCGTTTATCAGTGCTCCATCTTATTCGCACAAGTTATCTGTTAGTTGTTGGCGGAATCGTGTTGTTCTAGCTCGCTCCAGTTGAAAAGCAGAGATCCTACGCACATCTCAAGCCGCTTGCACGAGTCCTCTCTGTCCTGGAGGAACAAAGGCAATTTTGCCCCATTCTGGCTTAAACATCTCCGCCTTTGCTCACACTTTGAATCAGCTTGTCGGATCTGGTATACGTTTAGCTTCGAGCAACTAAATCGTGCAAGCTTTCTAAAGCATCTGACTCGTGCACTTCTTCATAATTCATCGGTTCATCATCCTGAATCTGATTCGTGTGCGACAGTTATCATCAGCGGTGTACCTTCAGGAGGGGGCGGGGCCTGGACGAGCTCTCTTCAAACTCACCTCTGCCATTTACTGTCATCTCAAGATCGCTTATATGCGTCTTTAAATAGTTTTCTAAAGCATTTTAGGGTCATTTTTCTTTTATCAAATAATTTCTTAGTCTCTTAACAACAGTAGTAGTTATCAACCATTGACCAAAACCATATTCATTTAGATTTCAGGTTTAAAGGTGCCCTAGAACTTTTTTTTTTTTAAAAAAAAAGATGTAATATAAGTCTAAGGCGTCCCCTGTATGTGTCTGTGAAGTTTCAGCTCAAAATACCCCATAGATTTTTTTTATTCATTTTTTTAACTGCCTATTTTGGGGCATCATTATAAATGAGCCGATTCAGGGCTACTGGCCCTTTAATTCTCGTGCTCCACACCCACAGAGCTCGCGCTTGCCTTGAACAGTGCATAAACAAAGTTTACACAGCTAATATAACCCTCAAATGGATCTTTACAAAGTGTTCGGCATGCATGCGTCGGATTATGTGAGTATTGTATACTGTAATATTGTTTACATTTGATTCTGAATGAATTTGAGGCTGTGCTCCGTGGCTAACGGCTAATGCTACACTGTTGGAGAGATTTATAAAGAATGAAGTTGTGTTTATGAATTATACATACTGCAAGTATTTAATAATGAAAATAGCGACGACTCTTGTCTCCGTGAATACAGTAAGAAACGATGGCAACTTTAACCACATTTAACAGTACATTAGCAACATGCTAACGAAACATTTAGAAAGACAATTTACAAATATCACTAAAAATATCATGATATCATGGATCATGTCAGTTATTATTGCTCCATCTGCCATTTTTCGCTATTGTTCTTGCTTGCTTACCTAGTCTGTTGATTCACCTGTGCAGATCCAGATGTTACTGGCTGCCCTTGTCTAATGCCCATCAATTTACTCACCCCCATGTCATCCAAGATGTTCATGTCTTTCCTTCTTCAGTCGAAAAGAAATTAAGTTTTTTGATGCAAACATTCCAGGATTTTTCTCCATATAGTGGACTTCAATGGAGCCCAAACGGTTTAAGGTCAAAATTACAGTTTCATTGCAGCTTCAAAGCGTTCTACACGATCCCAGATGAGAAATAAGGGTCTTATCTAGAGAAACCATCGCTAATTTTCAAAAAAAATAAAAATAAAAAATTATATAAGTTTTAACAATAAATGCTCATCTTGAACTAGCTCTCTTCTTCTCTATTAGAATTCTGGCAGACACTGCTAAGTGTATTACTGCCCTCCACAGGTCAAAGTTTGAACTAATTGTTATATACTTGCACTAGCATATTGTATATGACAATTTAGTTCAAACTTTGACCTGTGGAGGGCAGTAATACACTTAGCAGTGTCTACACTGTCGGAATTCTAATAGTGAAGAAGAAGAAGAGATCTAGTTCAAGATGAGCATTTATGGTTAAAACGCATAACATTTTTTATTTATTTTTTTTAGAAAATGAGCAATGGTTTCTCTAGATAAAACCCTTATTTCTCGTCTGGGATCGCTATAAACTGTAATTTTGACCTTCAACCGTTTGGGCTCCACTGAAGTCCACTATATGGAGAAAAATCCTGGAATGTTTTCATCAAAAACCTTAATTTCTTTTTGACTGAAGAAAGAAACTCATGAACATCTTGGATGACATGAGGGTGAGTAATTATCAGGAAATTTTAATTTGAAAGTGAACTAATCCTTTAATTTTGTTAACTAGGTTCTTCAATGAAAACAACATAAGAAATTTGTTTATTGCTTTTCAGTCCCATTGAAAGCTGAGAGAACTAGCTTTATTCAATTTTAAATGCATCAAACCAATTTAATAAACTACATATCCCTTGCTCTCATTATCTTACTAATTTACTGTAATTTCAAGCAGCAAATAGCATGTGAGGCACATTATTTAAATATCAGTCTGGTAAGAAGTGCCTCATCTTTAAAGAAGCTGCTTCACCTGATCCAATAAAGCAATCCTCTGAGCCATGAAAAATGGGTTGCCTCTCAATTCTATGCACACTAAAACTCCCATGATGCCTTTTGAGTTTCCAGTAAATGTTATGGTTTTTAAAAAATGTAAATGAAAACCAAATGTTAGTTACACTGCTAATTTTACCCACTCTTTGCCTCTATTTAGTCCTGATGCCTCGTGATGCTAAAGGGGTGAACATCTGAATTTTGGATCTGAACTTATTTATTTGGGTTTGAAATACATTTGCATATTTTATGTTTATCTTGATTGCAGGGATGTGCAGCAGAGGCATACCAAGGATTCTGACTCTGAGAAAAGGAGGCAATACTTTTACAAAATGAGAAAGAGATGGGGGAGAGATAGTCAGATTGGCAAGAAAAAGGTTTGTAGAGAAGGAAATTAGAATGCTGTATGAAAAAATAAAGCTAAAGACAGACTATTTTATCAGAACACAACCCTTGTTGGTCTAATCCTGTGACGTCAACAGTATGTTGGCTAAACTTTTTTTTTTTTAAAGCCACAAGCCTCCTAAATTAGGTTAGTTCACCCAAAAATGAAAATTATATCAAGTTAATTTACAATTTCAATGCCCAGAAAGATAATAAAAACATATTTAAAACAGTTCATGTGATACAGTGGTTCAACCTTAATGTTATGAAGCGACGAGAATACTTTTTGAAATACTTTTTAATACTTTAAAGTCATTTTTTAAATTTTTATTCAACAATATCTAGTGGTGGCCGATTTCAAAACACTGCTTCAAAGCTTTATGAATCTTTTGTTTCGAATCAGTGGTTCGGAGTGTATCAAACTGTCAGTCACGTGATTTCAGTCAACTAGGCTTTGTTACGTCATAAGTATTTTGAAACGTTGACATTTCACATGGTTCACATGACTTTTGATACACGCTCCGATCCACTGATTGGAAACAAAAGATTCATAAAGCTTCATGAAGCAGTGTTTTGAAATGCAGGCCTCACTGAGCCATCGGATTTTATCAATAAATAAATAAATAAATAAATAAATAAATCATTATCATTTGTGTTCCGAAGATGAACGGGTGTGTGGAAAGACATGAGGGTGAGTAATTAATGACGGAATTTTCATTTTTGGGTGAACTAACCCTTTAAATAACTGGGTTACAATTTAAAAATCATTGAGCTTTAGCTATGACTTTTAAAACATTCCATATGTTCCTTTATAGGACAAAAAAAAAAAATTATATATAATATATATATATATATATATATATATATATATATATATATATATATATATTATACCAGTTAAAACCTCGTTTTCTACAAATATCAATTTCCAAAGGGCAGCAAAACGTAAGAATGACCCAATTTTGAATCTTAAGCTACTGCGCCACCTGCTGTACGAAAAGCAGAATACAACATTAAGTCGAGAGAGACTATTCACATACATGAACATACTGTATCGGTAAGATATACATATAAAAATGTTTTTACTTTAAAAGTACACTTGCCTATAGCTCGAACTTAATGCATCCAATATGATAAATCTGTATGAATATTGTAACAAAGTATACAAAGACCTAGAAATGTCACTTAAATTAGTAATGGGGTAGGTAATGTGTTTGTCACAGTTCAATCTAGATGGTAGATTGTATCTCCAGATATTCCATGCATAACCTAATTTTGAATATCACAGCCCTAAAAAATAATTTTAATTGAGCCACTTGAAGCAGCTCCAAGAATTCATATAGTTTCACATCAAAATTAAAGAGGATTCATAGACTGATTTCTCATTCTATATCCTCTAACAGCAAACAGATGGTAAGAAACAAGTTAGTGAAACCAGTGAGTCATTAGAGATCTCTCAAATGTAGGAAGATTGAAAAGAGATTGTTAACCACATGACTGACAGAGCAAACAGATGTAGAACATGAAAAGTTCAAGATTTTTAATTTCTGAAATTATTAAACAAGACAAAAAAAAAAAAAAAAAAAAAGATGAAAGCAAGAAACAAAGATTTATTGAAGACAGAAAAGTATGAGCATCTATATCAAAAGAAGGATATGCTTTCAAGAGGGCAATTACATGTTCAGACACGTGTTGGAATCTCTTTAATATTGTGTAAAAAAGGAAGGCTCTACAATGAGCTGAATGTCTGCTATTATCTTATCAAAATATACATGTTTGACACAAATGATGCTGATTTTTCAATTACTTGTACATAACAAAAAAATATATATATACACAGTAGCCCTCACCCACTCAACATTACATCCATAGTGGGAAAAACAAGTATAACTATATATCGCAATAGAAAGGATTTAAGACTTTTGTTTGGTTCTGTTCTCTGACAACAGAAATAATGATTTGATCCATGTTTTAGGCCAAAAAAGCCCACAATATCTTGTCTAATTTGTAATATTAATAGGCTTTGCGTCGCTTCTTGTAAACAAAAGGCAATAATATAAAGATAAGGCCTCTAAACTTTTTGCCTCTGCCCACTGAAATCAAAGCTGTCGATAATACAGAATATTGCTGCACAGTAAGATACACTTCAATAAGAAATATCAAAAACTGGCTGGCAGTACAGGGAAGATGCTTTGGTCCATCATGCTACTCTTCAGGAAGGAAAAAAAAATATATATATTTTGCTAAATTGCAAAGGCTAAAAAAACTGAAATGGAAAGATTTCCCCCATAGTACATATACAAGCTCAAAAGGTAAAAGGGAATGTCTGAGCATCAAGACTTACGCCACAAACAACGTGAAAAGGATGTCTGAAAGACTGTGGCCTTAACGTCTCCCAACACAAAGAAGTGCCAAAAACAGTCCGAAGTCTTGTCACAGGTGTCTCGGTTCACAAAAACGTCATGTAGGACTTTAAGACTCTGTAATGCTAAGTTTTCTTGAACATAAAAGGCAAGTGACAGTAAGAGACCCAAAAGAAACTTCAAAAAAAGTTAAGGTTCAAATTTACATGTTGATTAAAAATTGTGAACTAGAAAAGAGAAACTAATTTGACTTATTTTGCCACATGCAGTAATCAAATTATGTAAAAAAAAAAATCAGTGAACTCTGGTTTGGTTCCAAGCGGTTTCATAATATAGGCAATGGGGTAAAAATGGGGAAATTATAAAGTGTCTCTCCTCCCCCCCCCCCCCCCCCCCCCAACTAAACTGAGAACAGTCTAGGCACAGAGAAGGCAGTGGGCCAATGGCCAAATCTGAGTTACAGTATAGAAATATGTCTGCAACTAAAAAAAAAAAAAAAAAAATGGAATGAAACTAGATTATAGATTACATACGGTACATAAGGAACAGATCCACGTTTAGAATAACTATATGCAAAATAAGCTGTGACAGTCAGATACAAAAAACAAAGCCTGTTAATAAACTGAAGTAACTGCTGCCTTTTACAGGAAAACATTGCGTTCTCGCCAGTCAAATTTAAACGGGGACCACTTGTTTTGTTTTTTTTAATGTTTGAGGTTAATGGTTCTTGGAAAGAAGCCAAAAACATCAAAATGTTACTAAGGCCATTAAGAAGATATACTTTAAGCACCATGTAAAGGCACAAACTTTTTTTTTTTTTTTGGGAAAGGTAAACGGGGAGTTTGAAAAGGTTAATTACAAGTTCAACAAATGAAACAAGGCTTTGCGTGTGCAACCTGAAAGGTGTGCGGTTTTCCGCAGAGGCACAAGTGTAAACTATGCAGCATCTATGATCCAAAACCGATGTGTGCCAACAATGAGCTAAATCATGAAACAAACCGTCTGAGAAAAACGTACTATTAAAACCCAAATCACATTGGGTTGAAGAGTTTCTCTGGTCTACTGGTTTAAAGTGGAATTACAAATACACATACATATGTGAATATAGATATAAAGGAATGATGAAGTGTGTGTTGTGGAACACATTTGCCCACAGCGATATAAATTGTGGAAGGCTTAAAGTTTGGTCTAAAGTGACAGTCTTTCAACCTCTTTAAAACAAAAACAGCCTCCATCAGATGGTGGACTTGGAGAAGGACACTCTGAGGTGATGGTTCTCTCCCAGGTCATGATTGTGAAACTTGATCAGAGACTCGATCGCTTCCTCCACAGAGCCCAATTGGATGAGAGCCATTTTACGGTCTTTCCTGAAAGGATTAACAATATTTTAAGACTACCAGGAAATATCGTGACAATCTAGAAAAACCCAAACTGTAAAAAGTCTTACTGGAAAAACTTGAAGGCCTTAACCACAGCTCCTGAACTTAGAAACAAGCCTCTGAGATCATCCTCCGTGACAGAAGGACTGAGAAGAGAAGAAATTGACATTGACTTCTTTTAGCACTGCTTTATTCAAACAGATTGGCGTTAGTTTGGTGGACTCACGGTATGTTGGAGAGATGGAGAGTAGAGGAAGGAGGGAAGATGTTGGAGTAGTTCTTGGAGCCTGGCTTTTTGAAGCGGTGAAGAGGAGAGTTGCTGTAGTCCTTGGTGAGCCCCTGATCCTCATGGCCTTCACGTGGCAGCTGTACCGTGGTGTGTTTGGAAAGAGTGACCCGCAAAGCCTTACCATACAGTTTCTGCCCGTTCAAATGGCTCATGGCTAAAAATGACAAGAGAGGTTGGTACGGTTTCTTAGAAAAGTTGTTAAAGAGTTAAAGACTGTTTTAAATACCTAGCTGGGCTTGGGTTCCATCAGACATCTGCACCAATGCATTCTCCTTCTTGTTGAACAGGATCTTCACTCTCATGACGTCACCATACACACCTACCAAAAGATAACGGTAGCTACATAAGGATGTGACTACTGTTTGACAGGACAACCAATTGCCATTTTCTCAAACAAACACTCAATGTTTCAGTGAAATATCTATACAATGATGTAATGTTATAGCCAAGTAAGGCATGCATTAGTAGTGCAAACAGACTACATTTCTACTGTGACTTGGCTTTCCACATTTATAAACTTAAAATTACTTCAAAACCACAGAGTATGTCGCTTTTGGAAATATTTACTCCAAAAGTAATCTTGATTGGTTTAATTTTACGTTTAGAACTGCTGGGAATTCTCACTTTTAACATACAGGGAATCGAACAAAGCTTATTAAATGCAGTATTAAACATGTTTTATTGAGGTTATGGCATTAAGCAAAAAGCTGCTACAAAATTGGCTCTCAAATTGACTGTAGAGTCATGACAGCAATTTGCTAAGATCAGTCTAAACGACAACTGATATGACCACAATATTTAACAATTTAGCCATTTGCAATAGATATTTAGCATCCAGCAAAAGGAGCCCAAAAGGCTGCAGCCGATTGCAATTTCCTTTAAAACCCCACATCACATACAAACCAAAGTACACATCTTAGATGAAGTTAAAATATGACAAACAAAAAAGGTAATAAAAAAGGAGATGCCAATGATAACATACCGAAAAGAATAAAGAGGCATTGGGGCGTAACGCTCTTAAGACAGCAGAGGAAGGCAGCGTAGGGAGGAAGGGACAGGAAAAGATCGGAGGCAGGACAGTGGAGGTTGAACATGTCCACAGCGAGGCAGTTCCACAGGAATGGCGAAAAACGGTGGTAGGATCATGAAGGTGGGTGATATTGTTCATGATGGAAAGGTGGGGGGGGGGGGGGGGTAGAAGTAAAGGAGGATATCCGACAATGTAGTGGCGGTGGGTTGGGGATGTTTTTGTGTGTTGGTTGGTTGCACAGTAGAAAAACAAATAGTTTATGTATCCAGTATTGGTGTGAATAGGGAATCGTATTGTTTGGGTAGGTAGGGAATTTAAAATATTACCAAAAAAAAGTGGTGCATTCAGTTGGCAAAAGATTCCAGGTCAAAGTATTAAAATAATAAAAGGGGGAAGGGGAATGGGGAGGGAGAGAAACAAGAAAAAGGAAGTAAAAAACAAGGTCAGTATACATAAAGAAAAATGTAGTGTTCCAGTCAGCAGAACTTGCTAAATTAAATGCTTCACTATAGGAACACTAAGGCAAAAAAAGAAAGGAGAGAAGATTAACAATGAAATACAGGAAAGATAAAGAGACAATATATATTCATAGCTCTAAAAGGAATACTAGAAATGAAATGTTTCAGATGGCTTCAGACAAGAGTCAACAAATATTAAGAAACGGTTGACATGCATGTTTGTACAGTAGTCAAATGAGCCTCCACATGATCATAAACACAGTACAAGATTTGAAGAGCTACACAAATATGAAGTATTTGGTTAATTCATCGCCAGATGCCATCTAAATTTTGTTTCCTTCCAACATTTATCTATTTTTACAATTCTACCAACCAAAATGGAGTCTGGCTTGTTGAAACAAGAACCATAGGCTAATGAACTAAAGGCTAAGTGAATCTAAACTATTAAAAAGGCACTAACCTCAGGGTTAAGGTTGCTGACTAGCAGGACACTGTTTCCTCCTCCAGTCAGACCAGAAAAACTCAGGCGTCCAGCAGCAGCGGCAGCGGCCGCAGCAGCACCGGGAATACCGAGTGATGCGAGAGCCCCGGCAGGCATGCCCTGCAGAGACAGACCTGTGGAAGGGACAGCCATCAACACACAGCATGGATGCTATACTGGGAAACTGTGCCAACGCGATCCACAGAGAGTTATTATGAGGGCTATGACTGACCTGCTGCCTGCTGAATGGTAAATGTTGGTGGGAAACCATGAGCCCCAGCATATGGCGATGCAGAGATGATACCAGGAGCAGCTGAGGGGGGAAAGAAAATGCAGTTCGTGATTTTATGCATGTTTAAAATGCCATTTATTAAAACGGCAAAAAAATAAATAAATAAATAAAAAAATCAGATTAAGTTTTACACAAGGCAGCTGCAGCCATCGTCTGTGCATCAAGGGAGGGCTGACTGTCTCCTGTAGGTAGGTCAGGACGAGTGTAGTCTCTGCTCTTATCATTGTTGTACTTAACATTCAGGCTGGTGAGCTTAGAAAAACTGATGCGAAGGGTACAGCAGGCATTGTAGATGTTCTGTCCATCCAAAGACTGTTGAATGTTAAGCCAAATGATTACAGGGTTCAGAAGGGATTTAGCTGCTCATTCATCCAGAAATATATTGATCCACTATGCCACTCACCAGCTTTGCATGCTGTGCAGTCATTCCATCTGAGTACTGGACCAGTGCTTGGAACTGGTTGTTTTTGGTAAAGGTTATGATCTTCAAAACTGTGCCAAACTTTGAGAAGATCTGGAAGGGTGGGAAAACGAGTAATGCAATAATAATAATAACAACAACAACAATATTATTAAATAATATAATACAATTTATTAAGGGCTACAAATACATTTTTAAATTTTGTTTGATGGACAGAGTCAATACCTGGTGAAGGACATCAAGAGTAACCGGGTAGAAGAGGTTTTCAACGATTACTCTCAGCACAGGGCTTTGGCTCCCCATGCCTGATCCATCAACAGCGCTCAAAGACATGCCTCCTGTCTGGACCGCATTCACCGCCTGCAGTGCTGCCTGTGCTCTCTATGGGAAGGGGGCAGGGCACAAGTATGCATTATCATTCTTGAAAGAATTATTTATATTGAGTAATTACCCCCGATTAAAATGCCTAATGTGATGTAATTTGTTCTCACCACTTGGTTGGGTGAGTTGTCGGTCTTCAGCTCCTTGTGATTGGAATACTGCATGAAGATTGGATGGTTGCGGATGACGGGGGTGACAGAGGAGTAGTAGCTGACCATGGTCTGTGCAGACTCCTCAGTGTTCATCTCCAGGAAGGCCTGTGAGGAGATAACACAATAAGGCAAGGCACAATGATATACATAAAAAGAGTGCTAATCAAATTTTGAAGGAAATGAAAGGCAGCAGTGGTCTTTACCTGGTTCTTTCCTTTCAGCATCAGAAGGTTAGTCACTTTGCCAAAGGGAAGCCCCAAAGAAATGACTTCTGCTTCGTTTATGTCATTTGGCAGTTTGCGCACGTGAATGACTCGTGAAGGAATGCCAGGGCTCCTGATGTCCCCTTTGAACTTCTTGCTGTCATTACCATTTGCTGAAGGAAAAAAAAAAAAAAAAAAAAAAAAAAATTGAAATTGATTGAATAGATGCATTAAGAATCCAAATACACAAGTTATATTGTGAAATATTTCTCCCATTTAAAAAAATCATTTTCCATTTTAAAATGTAAAGGTAAAGTTGGATGTACCATGTCTAAGGGTTAAATGGATTGAAGTTGATCCGTACGGACCAGGCCCCAGGGTTCGGCATTTAATATGTGCCATTTAATATTTTCATGCAAACTGAAATACACCAACCTAAATTTTTCTATTTAAAAATAAAATATTTATACTGACCTCAAACTTTTGAACATTAGTGTATAAACACAGCCATAAATGCCTACCTGCTCCAGAGCTCATTATATAAGGTCCGTTAGATATGCAGGAGGAAAAGAGTTCGTCAGATCCCCTCTGAAAAGAGAAGGGAAGTGGTTCATTAAGCAGGACACATTTACAAGGTTTGCAAAATATGGCACTCAAACCACCAAACCAGAAGACCCTAAACACACTGTGAAAACAAGATGTGAATCAGCTACAGTGCATAATCGACAAAAAGGTCCCATAAATTGTCATATGACATAGTATTATAGAAAGTCCTGTGACAAAGATTAGCATGCACCAAACCACAGTCTGATTACACATCAAAATTATGTAACTGGAACACATTTCCAAAATGACAAAAAATAAAAATTATTCATTGCCTAATGGTTACAACTATTCTTGGCCCAGGCATCTGAACACAAGAGATCACTACACTGTTTACTGCTGGTAAAAGCAGAACAAAGAAAGAAAGAAATGCAAACAGAGGCAGCTGTGTCCTGCCATAATATTAACACAAAGTCTCTCACTCAAGGCCAAGCTGGAGCCACTTGGCTGGCCAATGGAGCAATGAGCAAATCATTCAGCATCACTCTCTTAATAAACCACTTCAAATGGCAAGTCTCTGCTGAAGTGGTCACATGTGCTGGATAAGCCAAAGCCTTTACACTCCATTACCACAATGTGTGTTCTGTTCCAGCCCAAAAGAAAGTATTGTTAACAAAGCTGAACGCGTGGTCCTTGGTTTGATTTTCCCCTCTTGGTCTAATACAAACAGCCTCAAGGGCACTTTACCACACCCTGGATAAAGTTTACCTTAAACACGGCCCAAAGGCTCAATAAGCAGCCTACAGCATAAACACCATTAATAACGTTGCAAAGGACGGGAAAAATAGCTTGATAGCATTTACATGACACTGCATTTCTTCAAAAAGAGGACGGCGCATTCCTCCCAGCTAAATCCTGCAGGAGTCAGGTTTCAACATCACTTTTATAAAACAGCTAGGACAGGAAAGCCTTCTCTGGTTAAACCATCCATTGTTTTCGAGCGAGACATCCACCCAACTCCAGCATTTCCTTCCTCTATTTTTAACAGCAGTGCATTGCAGCTTGAGCGCTCACTTAGGAAAGAAAAAAAAAAAAAAAAAAAAAAAAAGAGCCGAGAGCCATGACTCCCACATTGGTCTCTAGGAGCTCAAGACTTGCAGGTGCCAACATGTTTACATCCATTGACAAAGTGCAAGCCTCCTGGGTGAGAGCACAGTCTGTGTTGAATAAGGGGGTCAGGGAGACAGGAATGCAACCACAGCATTCCAGCCACAGTAATTAGCGCTCAGACTCCGACAGGACTGCAACTTCATCTACTACATCTCTACTCTTCACATGTGTGAAAGACATCAGGGGAAACGACAGCAGGCAGCCTCTATACACAAACACATCCGAATGAGTGTGAAGAGAGCAATATTGTAACCAAATAACTGTATTGTACAACTATTTTGCAAAAAAGTAGAAACTAAATCCTCCAGGCCACCATTGTTGAACTGCCTACAGAACATCAAGATTAGAGTGTAGGCTACTTCTTTCACCTTTGGGTAACTTATCATAGTGATTGTTTAAACAGCAGGTGCCCTTTGACCAGAATAATTACAGTTGCAGGATCAGATGCAGATGAGAACTTCAGACTCAGCAATTTAGAAAAAAAAAAAGAAAAAAAAGTGAAGGAGGAATGCGCAACCTCTAAAACCAGATTTACAACCCAAACTAATATTTGTTACTGAATACCCACAACAAACAGTAAAACCAACTTCACTTGCAAGTCAGACATGGTCACTTTTGTAAAAAGTTAGGGGAGGGGAGAGGAAAAAAAAAAAAAAAAAAAAAAAAAAAAAAAGAACATACCTTTGTGCCGACTGTTATATCATGGACACTGCTACAAAAAACAAAACACAAACAAATTAGAAAACAGATGCTCAATCACATTTGATAAGAACTCAGCAATAGATAGGGTTTTGCAATACTTAAAAAGTCTGTTATATAACAGAAGCAGGGACAGATCTTTTCTTCTGTATTGTGACATACATCCAAGTGAAACTAACTATTGCAGAAAAGATTTTGAAAGCAGAGCGTTGGTTCTACCCATCAATTGTTGACTGGATAGAGGCAGAACTGAATGCGAGCAGATATAGTTGGATACAGTGACTTGGCATCCTCTAGTCATTCTGCGCGAACAGGGCTTTAGAACAATAGGTGTACTGAAAGTGTAACTTCTGACTGATACAAAAATGTCATTTTAAGACTATAATCTACAATAGTTAAAGATAAAATATGGGCCCAGCAGGAACTACCGTTGTATGAAATGGGCACACCTTCTAGGATGTAACCCGATATAAAAGCAAACAGTAAAACAAAGCAAGCCTGTTAAACCACTCTTTATGCCAATCAAATGTATCAATCCCATTTCACACTTCTCTTGAGAACATATCTTGAATTCTTTAGTTTAGGTAGATGATAATGTTGTACAACCAGTCCATGTTTGCATAAATGCAGAGAAATGCAAAACTTACTCTATTTCAGTGACGTAACTGGATCCCAGAGGATACAGATCAGTCTCTAACCGGCTGCAGGAGACACAAAAACGGAATTCTGTCAATATCCTGTTATTCATTCACTATCATGTTTTAAACCTGTATGTTTTTCCTTTCTCACCAAAGTAGACTAGGCTGAATTCAGCATTCACTTTTATTGTAGGCTGTCATTCTGCCCAATATCTCTGTTTATAATTAGCATAGGCCTATAAATGTTTCAGCTCAAAACATATGTACTTATAATAAAAAAGGTATAAAATGTTACATAGTTTCAAACCTTGAGGATCAGTTCTGAACATTGAATAGACTTAAACTGCCAGTTTAATTACAAAAGCAGCTATGTTATCACTTTGTTGCTGAGAAATACAGCTTAAGTTAGTCAATTCATGGGGCAGAGGTTAAAAAGAAGTTTCTATGCGCCTGAATACATTTTCCACCTCAAATATTACGAGTTAATACATGAATGTCTGCTTCATAATACGACATTAATAAGCCATCTTTGTGGGCAGTCATGTCGCACTCGCCTTGTTGTGGCTTGGAATTCCCATGGGAATCGGATATACGCGTTTAGACCTCGGTCCAATGTCGGATTTGAATCTGATTAAAACCCACATTTGGAAGTGGCTCAGAACGAATGCGGGGGGAAAAAACAGATCATGCTGATTTTTGTGTTTAATGTTACACGTGTGCAACAAATTCCGATCTGTGTCAGAGGAGTAAAAAATTCGGATTTTTGTGCCAGTGTAAACGCAACATCATCTTCAACGCTTCATGATCTAAAACTGTTACTGTAATCGGACCATTGTACATGTGTTAAACTTACTTAGTACTGATTGAAAAATATTTAATGTGCATCGAACATACGAACTAGTAAAGCAACAATAAAGTTGAACTGGCATCGGTTTAGCAGGCTAGCAGGTAATTAGCTAGCCACCCAACAACAATGCGGAAACTGAGACACGTTGGTTGCCAAATAGTGGCTGTTCTATTGCTTCTGTACGTTACAATGGCCATTTGACGTTTTCGTCTTTCCAGTTAAGCTTAAAAAATATACTGTAGCTTCGTTCACTTGTGTTTCATGAACTGGACTGCAACTAGACTACTTGCAACAGGTTGTTGGTCAGTTTGGTTCAACTTTGGGCTCTTCCGGCACGGGAGACATTAAGAGCGGCAGAGACGAGTAAAAAAAAATAACCATTTCCACTTCACTTTACGTCATTTAACACACTTTAACCGTGCATAATGTATTATGTCACCACCATGAATCAAACATCCAACGAAAAAAAGGTATTTAAGGGCTATCAAACTTGGAATGAAGGTGTTTTCAACTTACCCGTCCATGGCACTACACAAAACTACAGGTTGTCGTAGACGGGAGGTAGACCTGCTAGTATTTCTTATATCCTTACAAAATGGCGGAGGGGGGATTGTCGCTTTCTGATTAGTCAATCGACCCTGGAGTGCCGAGTGTGGGCGGGACCTCAAGTGTTCTTAGACAACGGGATTGGACAGAAGAGCTGTCAATCTGGAAAGGCGGTCAAAAAAAGTTTGCGAAAACTTTTCCATGTTTCCACCATGAGAAATGTAGTTGGAGAGTGAACTGTGCTTGAACCCATTATCAGCAACGAGCAGGACGAAGCTGTTCAGTTTTACATGACGCGTTGCTAAGACATTTAATAGAGTAATAACAGTAGGATTATAATGATGCCTGAATAAACTAAAGATTTGGGTGGATCAAGCTTAGTCTTGCAAGTATTAAGGATGTTTATAAATGGTTAAACAGCCACTATTTAATCTAAAATCTAAACATAAGAAAACCCTAAGGCAAAACCCTAAAGACACTGAACAAATAAATGTATTAGCTTGAACCACTTCTAACACCTTTAAATATTGTTCTGTGCATGGATGGTTTAGTGTGAGATTAGAATGTTCATCCAAAAATGAAAATGTTCTTTCTTCTGCATTTCATTCTTCTCTTGTTGAACACAAAAGTAAATATTTTGAGAAATGTTTAAGTGTTTTGTTTTATGCACACAAGTCAATGGTCACCAAAACCATTTGGTTAGCAGCATTCTTCAAAATAACTTCTTTTGTGTTTTGCAGAAGAATGTTCAAAAAGTGTATGGCACTTTATCTGTTTTGGAAGGGCACAAGGGTGAGTAAATGAAGACAGAATCTCTATTTTTGGGTGAACTGTCCCTTAAAGTTGGCCAATTTTTGTCATTGAGATAAATGGCAAAAAATGGCCTAATTTACCTAAACAAATTCACCATATTATAGTGTTATTATTACCCATGTACTCAGGTCAGACTCTTTGAGTCATTCATTTACCATCTTTATGTAGTGCTACTATACTCAGCACTGTCACAAAAATGTATGTGCCTTGAAAAAAGTTTAATGGGTGGGCCTCCCCTTCTTCTGGCCCAACAAGTAGGCTATACCGTACAAGACCACAGTAGGGCCCCCTCATCACTGGGCCTGGGATGTTCTGCCCCACCCCCCTCCCTCACACCAGCTCTGAATATAACATGACAGTAGTAGTGAGGAGCATCATTTTAGCCTACAAACTGCTGCTTCACTGGTAACCAAACTAGATTTCAGCCTGCAGATGGCAACCTTTACATATTAGAAAGCTTCTGAGGCCCATGTGGGTCCCTTTGAAATGTGTTTTTTGTTTTGATAGGATGTCTGTTGAATATTCTGCAATCATGAATTGAGTTTGATACAGAATTTGAAGTCATTACATCTAAAACAATGAGCCTTTTTCACAGAAACTTTGTAACTGACAGTATCATCATCATCATGTCCCTTGGCAAATCTAAACAATTTGTTTTCCAAATGACTACCCTTTGTAACTGTGTCAGACTTCATTGATTGCAGGTGAGGGAAAATATAATTATCAAAGAATTACTGATACATAAGTGTAAACAAACACTTTTTTTTTGTTTTATTGTCATTGTTCCTGTTTTAAACACTTGGACCATAACAGGCATTGGCCATATCAATAAAGCACCTATAACTCATGACATTATCTGATATCCACAACACATGAAATAATTCATTAAATTGAAATATCATAAAGACAGCAAAACTACATTTACAAAGCTGTTGGGCTTGGAATGAGAAACATGTTTTAGACCCCAGACTATTTAACTTGAATTAACACGAAAAATTGATTCATTATTGTGAACAACCTGCCTGAACATTGAAACATTCATTTTGGACTCTTGTTAAATTGAGGGCAACTTACAGCAACCCATTTAACACCCTCAACTTCAAACAATGCATTTTTTTTTTTTTCCAAATGATATTAAGATATATTTTACATACAGTAAGAATGCATTTTGACAATATGGACTACATATATGTAACATGAGGCATTGCAATGTTTTCAAAAATGAATATTGATTACAATTATATTTAACAATGTTATCCTTCATGTAGAAAAGAGAATGAGTTTAAAATGGGTTATCTTGTAAATAGTATTTGGTCTATAAAATGTGATTTACTGTTAAAGCAGCTGCTGCGGATATAATCGGGATCTGGGGGTAATTACAGCAGCCTATTTAAAACAAAATGATTAAATGTATTCTATCATGGCATGAGCAGTCATAAATAAATGGATCATATTTACAAACATATTGGCCTACTATGAGGTGTAATGCAGAATGTATGACTGTGGACGAAGACTACACTCTATGTACCAGTGTTCACAGTGGTCTGAGATGATTTGGCAAAAAAAAAAAAAAAAAAACATAATAAAAACAAAACAAAAGGCTCAAAATATATATTAAAAGCATAACATTGTAATATCAATATAGTAATTTCTTCTCAATAATAAAGTAATATCTTAGAAACACAAATGTATACGGGAGATAAATAGCTAATTCATATATTGAGATGTTCATCTTATTTTTCTTAAAACAAAATAAGGGTGAGGGCCACAAAGATGTTCTTTTAACTATGTTGTTGTCTGTTGTGGTCCTCATTTTTCTGTTCTTCAACAAGTAAAATACTGGACTTCATTACATAATGAAAATATATGTATATATAGATATATAAATGTCAAGACAGAAATATAGAAAAATATTAATAGAAATAAAAAAAGAAATACATACTAGACAACAAAAGTTAATTATAAGTATACGGGGTATACTCATTCATTGTTGCGCTATGGTCAGGGGGTCAGTTTTCCGCCAGAGTCAAAACTTCAGGGTGAGCGGTCGCACTCACATGACTGTGCAGCACTTGCACGGCTGCTTTTCTTTCGAATTGCCCTCTTCTTTTGATTCCTCCTTCTTGGCCTGATCCTGAGCTTTGTCAGGACTGGAGGCACTGCCGTTTGGTGGGGCCTGGTCCTCTTTGGCCCCTTCGTTTCCACCTTTGTTCTCGCCGTCCTCAATAACCACAAATTCAGCTTTGACTGTCTCCTCTATGCCCAGTGCCTTCTTGGTCTCAGCCTCATCCTCTACATTCTTGTAGCCCATGAACACCATGGTGACGGGATGCTCTGCGCTGGCATTCTCAATGGCTACATCAGGATTGGTGCACTGCAGCTTTGCCTCAATGCCTGTGATCTGTTTCTTGCTATTTTGATCTGCATTAGGACTGGGCTGCTGTATGCCATTCTCAACTGCTGGGGACAGAGAACGAGACTCATTCAGCTTTCGCTACTGTTTATGTCAAATGTGAATAATCAGTTATTGAGGTTAAACAAATTAAATATTAAGAGTTTTTATTTTTCAGGAACTGCTATTCTGTATTTTATTAATAAGCTTATAATATGAACGTTCACTGAACTCTGTTCGACCCGGGGGCTCTTTCACATGACAACAGTGAAATTACACAGCGACCATAATTGCAAACAAACTGATAACTGTTTGAAACAAGGCAATCCTTTTTTGTCAAATTCCATTTTGTGCAATACCGTGTAAAAACAGAGATGAAGGAGAACTCAAAATATTGAAATATACAAAGTATTTTGGCACTCACCCTTCACTGGACCATCAGGTGCCTAGCAGAGAAGACGTATGACAGAAAGTCAGTATTATCATTTGCTTTAAACCTTAGCTAAACTTAACAGATATGCGAATATAGTTAAAAACATTGAGCAAACTTAATATCTTACATTTTCATTGCCCTGTTTATCTCCTTTATTCAAAGGGACGCCACTCTCAAGCTCATCAATCTCCTGTTCTAGTCTGTTAATAAAAAAAATTATAAGTAAACATTAACTATATGCAGCAATGAGTGCTAGATTTTTGTCTGGAAGATATAAAAATGCTAAATGGCTGGTCTTAACCTGAGGATGGTCTGTTCCAGTAGTTTGGTCTTGGCTTCATCCTCTTGTAGTTGTTTCTGTGCCTCGTCCTCTCCACTGGATGGCGCTCCGTCCAACAGCCATCTCTCTCTCAATGCCTTTGACTGTCAAAAGAGGCCATTTAGCTTAGAGATTTCTTTTTATAGAAGTTAACATCACTTAAACAACACGCTACTGCTCAAAAGTTTGGGGTCAGTAAGATAAAAAAAATGAACAATTTCATTCAGTAATGATGCATTAAATTGATCAAAAGTAAAACATTTGAACTGTTACAAAAGATTTTTTTTAAATACATGATGTTCTTATGAACTTTCTATTCATCAACAATCCTAAAATGTATCAAGGTTTCCACAAAAATATTAAGCAGCTTTCAACATTGGAAATAATAACAAATGTTTCTTGAGCATCAAATCGCCATGTTTGTCTGTGACAAAAAAATATTACAAATGTTGTTGTTGTATGTACCAACAAACATGAGTCTCCATAGACTCTCGGCATCTGAGCTACTGAGGACACCGTGGTTGAATTTTTATTTATGAAGGAAATGTGCCGAATAAAGTCGGTAAAGAGTTATATATTTGCGCAAATCATATTACGCAGGACTGCATCACAAATGAGGGTCAGTTCAGCGCTGGATTTATGACGGTACATGCTAGTCGATGAGTTGAATCCACTTTACTCTACAATAACTACATAAATTTATCCATCAACCATTCAGAAACTTCCAGTTGCATTGTGTCCAACTCCGTTTTGAACAATATGAGGCTGAACACCGCTACTGACAATTTCTGGAATTTTTGCTGCGTGAGATTCTCCAGTTTTGTTGTTGAGTATCTGAAGTGTGAGCTGCTAAAGCTCCGCCCTCTTCTGGAAAGGGGGCTGGTAGCAGCAGCTCATTTGCATTTAAAGGGACACACACAAAGTGGCATGATTTCGCTCACACCCTAATAGGGTGTAAATTTGACAAGCTATAATAAATAATCTGTGGGGGATTTTGAGCTGAAACATCACTGACACATTCTGGGGACACCAGAGACTTGTATTACATCTTGTGAAAAGGGGCATAACAGGTCCCCTTTAAAATATATTCAAAAAGAAAACAGTTGTTTGAAATTGCATTTGTACTTTCATATTACCATTTTGACTGTATTTGTATAAATACAGCCTTGGTGAGTTTAAGTGACTTATTTCAAAATCATAAAAAAAAAATCATACTGACCCCAAACTTTTGAACAGAAGTATATCTATAAATGTATATCATGGTCCCTAATTGCACAATATTAACAAAATGAGCTCTTGAAAATGAGATTATGTCAGTCTGATTCATTTTGCTGACGTAAACATATCTGGACCATTAAGGTTAGTGTAGCACATGACCATTAGCTGTCCATTAGTTTTTCACTTTAGGGCATTCTCCATGCCAGCTAATGCACACTATGCACATTTCTGGATAGTGAAACATTTTGACAGGCGCCTGCTAAAACAGGGCTTCATGACAGAGCTTCTAGTCCATGTTGTTAAGAAACAGAGAACTTTTTTCTGGCACAGGGAAGGAAGATATTTTGGGTACAAGCAGAGGTGGCACTAGAAATGGCACTGGACCACAATTAGCAATGCAAGGCATTCTGGCACACTGGATGTCTATTGAGTTCTTAGAAATCTCAACCCGTTCCATCCAGTCACCTGTCATATGGATAAAAACAAAGACTGCCCTACATTTGTTTTCATACAATATCATGTCTCATTAGGAAATGCCACATTAAGAAAGCAAAAATGTAAACAAAACAAATGAGCACCAGTGATTAATGGCATAAGATTAAGCTTATTCAAGTCAAACTAGTTTAGCATTCAAACAGTGCTGTTTCTATTCTAGTGCAGCAAAGACAGAAGAGGCTGTTAAAGCTGCAGCAGATAAAAACAAACATCTGCTGAACATCAAACAGTGAACCAAAGGCCAATGATAAGGCAAAACCGAAGAGAAACATCACAGAGTGCTTGATAACACCTGTTGAGCAAAAAATAGGAGGCTGAGATGAAGGTGAAGATGACATTATATGAGAATAAATATATAAGTTTGGATCACAAACTTTTAGAATTATATGAGGTTGTTGTCAGGTTTGATGTCCCTTTTTCATCCTTCTTTCGTTCTTACACTGTTTACTGTACAGACAGTAGTGTCTGAGCTCTGCAAGGCTGAACATCTGAAAGATTCATTCAGACAGGCCTCTGGAGAAAATGAAAAAGAAGTAGAGTGGGATGAAAGGAAGAGAGGGGGAAGGTGAGGTCAAGACCACAAAAATAACAAAAGCATAAGGAAAAAGGTCAATGGACAGACAAGAGACCTCATCAGCTAGACAAGGAGGATGAGAATGGAGAAAAAAAAAACAAGCAGCACAGTATCCATCACTGTGTTGTAAATGGGCCGGTCTGAGGATGTTGGAACTTATTCTCTGCAACAAGCCCACTGGGACATGTACCATTGCTCTCTAAAGCAATTTCATCCTACTGGTACCTGCTTTATCACTACTATACTCAAGACATTTCTTTCCTAGTTGCCAAAAAAAGTGTATGGGTCCAAATAGTATTTTAAAGGCAAATAAACTAAAAATATTACTTAATGGACACTTAAAAAAAAAAAAAAAAAAAAACTGTCATGATCATCACAAGAAAAACAGATTCGCAGAATCTGAAAAAAAGAAAAAGAAAGAGCCATGAAAAAGCTGTCACATGAACTCAAAAAGACTGAGGCACTTACTGACATTTTTGTGTGCAGTCTGAAAATTACCAAATTGAAAAAACACCCTTTCACATTAGATCTTACAATTCATTATGCTTCCTTAAAACTCTAACCTACTCCCTTTTCTTATGAAACTGGGTAATCCTTCACACAGAATTAGCAACAATTTCTCAGTTTCATATAATATCTTGTGACATAACTGTCTATATTCGAAACAGTCCAAACTGACCCTCTCCTGCTCTCGTTCTCGTCCCTCAGCCCCCACCCTCCACTCTGGCTTTGTGACCGCGAATTCTGGCATGGTGACAGATATGCTGACATCACCACATGTTCACACCCATCCACATGCACACGCAATACAATCCCAGCACAGAGGGTAGGACAAAGGATCTGAGTCTCGCTCAGTAGGAAACTAAGGCCTGTTCCATTGTTCCCTATTGAGCAAAATCCCTTATGCACAAAAAACAATGGCAGGTATAAAACTAACAAACAAAAAATATCACGTTGTGACAGATAACAAAAGGGAAACAATCGCCTTGCCGGATATTTGGGAGATGAGGATAGGCACGCAGGCAAACTATTTTTGACCATGGATCCTCTGCAGCAGACTTGGGAACTTAAGGATTTGCATAAATTTTGCAGTTTTCATATTTTGGTATGAATGATGAAAATAACTGGGGTAATAATGTATGCAGAAATCCAGAGATAATTGTGTAATCATAAAAAGAATGACATATGCGATACATACACTCATTAATGAACTATTTTTATAACCTCCTGATTGTTTGGCTGCTGTCAAATAATACAAATCCTCATACAAAATTCACATATAAAGATCAGCAAACATATACAGCTCAACCCAACCGGAATGACGTGCAAGGACAAACCTCTTCTGGAAACTCAAACATGGGGGACGAACCTCATTCAATCCGTTCATTATATAAAGCGATCATGTCTCTTCAGAAAATTTTGACTAAACCGCTCCATTCATATGGATTCATTTGACGAATCTCTTTATGAACTTTTTGAAGCGTCAAAGTTCTAGTTGTGAAGGCATGAAGGCAAGTCTATGGAGGGACAGAACACTGTCAGATTTCATCAAAAAGATCTTCATTTGTGGGTTTGGAATGACATGAGGGTGAGTAATTAATGACAGAATTATCATTTTCTTTAACTTATTTGCCAGCATAATCGGTTACACTTTATTTCGATGGCCCACTACATGTCAGCTAACTCTCATTAGAGTATTAGTAGACTGTACAAGACTGTTAGATTAGGGTTAGTTGTTGGGGTTAGTAGAATAAGTTGACATTACTTGTAGTGATGCAAAGATACTGAGAGTTACTTCTAGTGGATCTTAAGTAATGATTGAGAGGTATTATTTTTGTACGAGTCTATACTTTATTTTCTTGGAAAATCCTGTATAGAGCAATTCATTTTTAATATTTAAATAAAGTGATGTACAGCATCATTAAGAGCACTCTGACCCCCAAAAAACACTGCAGTTCGCACCGTGCCAATTACAATTTACGTGGTAGCTAACGGTTGCACTATGGATAGAGTAAAGTTAAAGGGTTCGTTCAATCAAAAATTTAATTTCTGTTATTATTTACTCACCCTCATGTCGTTCCAAACCCGTATGACCTTAGCTCATCTTCGGAACACAAATTAAGATATTTTTGATGAAATCAGAGAGGTTTTTTTAATATCCCCTATTGAAAGCAACATAATTACCACATTCAAGGTCCAGAAAGGTAGTAAAGACATTGTTAAAATAGTCCATGTGACTACAGTGGTTAAACCTTAATGTTATGAAGAGACAAAAATAATTTTTGCGCAAAAACAAGACAAAAATAACGACTTTATTCAACAATTTCTGTCATCCCTTGTCATTCTCCTATACTCCTTCTGAATGCAGACTCATTATTGGCCGGCTCCTGCGTCAGCATCACACGCATACGTCGTGGTGCTCACATGTACGGTGTCGCCCAATACTAAGTCGGCATTCTGACGTAGAACCCGAAAGCACTGCTCTGTCTATATAACGTAAATAGTGTAGGAGTGGTAAACCCTTTAAAGTTAAACTGCTACCTTGTCATCATTACTTACATTTAACTTATAACATTACAGAATAGATTAATTTAAGTCAATATATACTAAAAAATGTTATGTCAATCCTTGAATAATGGTACATACTTTTTTTTTTCCCAGTTAAGAATGTATGCTTGTTTACATGCTCTATCATGAAGTACAGAAAATGTTGTTTTCATAATCAGAATCAGATGTAATGTGTGGGATGGCTACCATATCTATAAATAAAGGCATTAGATGACCTGAAATTGCGGTCAAAAATCTTTTAAGTCCTCTCTGTCACAGACTTTTAGTTATCTTGTTTTCTGTTTCATTATCTTGGACTTTCAGTTTGTTTTTATTATGTTTCCTGATTTCTTTGTCTAATTTCCCGCCACTTATCAGTTGTCATGGTGATTCATTTGACCTGCACAAGTGTTTATCATTATTTCATTCATTTGCCTTGTACTTAAGTTGCTGTTTGTTCACTCCTGTTATATAGTCTTGTTTGTGCTTATGGTTGCATTTGTCTACCTGCTGTTATTTGGGTTTTCTAGTGTGGATTATTAAACCTGATGTTTATCTTCTTTGTGTATTCCTGCAACTGGGCGTGATACCTCCCTTGTCACAATCAAACCTATGCCCTTGGACTCAACTTATTAGGGTTTACAACTACCTTGTGGTAGAATGGATTAATTTAAATACACTAATTAAAAATGGTAATAAAAAGTAAAAGGTTCTCATGAATGTACATGAGTCTTTAAAAACTGAAAATTTGCAAGGGGGCCTGACTTACCAAAACAAGGCAGAACTTTACTTAAAGGGAGGATACAGATTTTTTCCCTTGTCCCCTCTAACAGGAAACTGCTGTTAAAACTTCCCCCTCTCCTTTCAGCAACTTCAAAATCTCACAAAATCATTCTCACTTTATGAATTTCAACACTAGGGCTTTAAATAGAAATATGAAGTGTGGGACTAGACGGACAGTAAATTTAATTACATAAGGAAGACACGCCATGGCACTCTGACCCTTAACATCTGGGTGAAAGCCTCTGACAGCAATCTGAATGATGAAACAGTGACAATGTCAAACACACACCTGCTCGGCTTTTGAAAACATATCAGCTGTTATGTCTTGATACCTTGAGATGCTGAAGTTGTCTACGGTCATCCTCCAATTGTCTTCTTTTGTTCTCAATCTCAGCATCCCTCTTTCTCTTCTCCTAAAAAACAGACAAAATATTAAACTGCTGAAAGATGTCAAACTTGTCAAATAACTTCTGTGCAAATCTCAGTTAACAAAACTGATTTAAAGAAATGGTAAGAATCCATTATTATAGGATTATAGTTATATTCATGTTGTTTCAGTATCATGAGATGTTAATAGTTTTATTAATATTTTTAATTCGTTTTTATTTTTATATCTACCATTTTCTTTTTCATTTCATTTAGCGTTTTAGTAATTTCGTTGTGCTTTTGTCATTTTTATTATTTTTTAATATGTCTATATGTTTATTTTAGTTTTAGTTATTTTAGTACATAAAGATAGTTCGGGAACTAGATGAAATAAAATAAGTCATTTAATATTTTATGTTATTTTATTTTAGTTAACGTTTATTTTATTACAAGCTACAAAAATGTTTTTTAAATGGTTTTAGTTTTAGTTAACTATAATAACCATGTTACAAACTTAATGCAAATGTATAAATTTGACTACATATATATTTATTAAAATATAAATATATAATATTTATTAAATACATTTACTAACTGATTCGAATTGTCCTGCTCATACAACAGCTTACAGGAGAGGCCTTTTCTATTTTCACAGTAGCTCTAAACAACACCTGTAGTAGCCATAGTGAAAGTGACTGAAGTAAATATAAAACATTTTGGCTTTCATAACAAGAGAAAGTTCTATCTTAATCAGAACGTTATTTATTTTAACAAGTCCAATTGAGGCGTAGAATATTTTTTTGACTGAATGTATAGCGCAGCCTTTGGGTGATGCACAGGCAACAAAACCAAAAGAAGAAGCTCAGATGGAAGACAGTGGCTTCCAATTACATAAAGCCGTATTAAGTGCTTTTAAACAGAACTGATTGCTGTATTCTGCTAACCTATGTGAACATACTGTAGCCAGAGTTTCATTAAACTGAAAAGCAGAACTCCCAATAAAACTCTTGACCATGCACATTCATCCAGGAAGTCTCCACTTCTCAGAAGATGGATGAAGAGGAACAGTTGAAGGCAACATTAGTCTGGTTGTTCACAAAACAATGCTAAGCCCATCAATAATTAAACACACAGGAGTGCTTTAGTGCTGATGGCTAGACATGCATTAGCCTTTATAGATGGTCATTGACATACTGTAGGAGCATAATGCCTCATGAGACTAACATCATTTAGGCCTTCTGTGCATCAGATCTGTATCCTGACATTTGTCCTCATACTATTTACAAACCCGATTCCAAAAAAGTTGGGACACTGTACAAATTGTGAATAAAAACCGAATGCAATGATGTGGAAGTTTCACATTTCAATATTTTAATTCAGAATACAACATAGATGACATATCAAATGTTTAAACTGAGAAAATGTATCATTTTAAGGGAAAAACAAGATCAGCTGCTCAAGTTTAAGAATAGGAATGTATTCCCATTCTTGTCTAATACAGGCTTCTAGTTGCTCAACTGTCTTAGGTCTTCTTTGTCGCATCTTCCTCTTTATGATGCGCCAAATGTTTTCTATGGGTGAAAGATCTGGACTGCAGGCTGGCCATTTCAGTACCCGGATCCTTCTTCTACACAGCCATGATGTTGTAATTGATGCAGTATGTGGTCTGGCATTGTCATGTTGGAAAATGCAAGGTCTTCCCTGAAAGAGACGACGTCTGGATGGGAGCATATGTTGTTCTAGAACTTGGATATACCTTTCAGCATTGATGGTGCCTTTCCAGATGTGTAAGCTGCCCATGCCACACGCACTCATGCAAACCCATACCATCAGAGATGCAGGCTTCTGAACTGAGCGCTGATAACAACTTGGGTTGTCCTTGTCCTCTTTAGTCTGGATGACATGGCGTCCCAGTTTTCCAATAAGAACTTCAAATTTTGATTCGTCTGACCACAGAACAGTTTTCCACTTTGCCACAGTCTATTTTAAATGAGCCTTGGCCCAGAGAAAACACCTGTGCTTCTGGATCATGTTTAGATATGGCTTCTTCTTTGACATATAGAGTTTTAGCCGGCAAAGGCGAATGGCACAGTGGATTGTGTTCACCGACAATGTTTTCTGGAAGTATTCCTGAGCCCATGTTGTGATTTCCATTACAGCAGCATCCCTGTATGTGATGCAGTGCCGTCTAAGGGCTCGAAGATCACGGGCATCCAGTATGGTTTTCCGGTCTTGACCCTTACGCACAGACATTGTTCCAGATTCTCTGAATCTTTGGATGATATTATGCACTGTAGATGATGATTACTTCAAACTCTTTGCAATTTTTCTCTGAGAAACTCCTTTCTGATGTTGCTCCACTATTTTTCGCCGCAGCATTGGGGGAATTGGTGATCCTCTGCCCATCTTGACTTCTGAGAGACACTGCCACTCTGATAGGCTCTTTTTATACCCAATCATGTTGCCAATTGACCTAATAAGTTGCAAATTGGTCCTCCAGCTGTTCCTTATATGTACATTTAACTTTTCCAGCCTCTTATTGCTACCTGTCCCAACTTTTTTGGAATGTGTAGCTCTCATGAAATCCAAAATGAGCCAATATTTGGCAAGCCATTTCAAAATGTCTCACTTTCAACATTTGATATGTTATCTATATTCTATTGTGAATAAAATATAAGTTTATGAGATTTGTAAATTATTGCATTCCTTTTTTATTCACAATTTGTACAGTGTCCCAACTTTTTTGGAATCGGGTTTGTACACAACCAAGCTGTGTAATGAGGAATTATGTTCACAAAAATTAAATTCTGAAAGTGCTAATTGTATATACTAGGGCTTATTCATTTTGATGATATTATGATATATTTTTGGTATACACTACCGTTCAAATGTTTGGGTTTGGCAAAATTTTCTTATGCCAACCAAGAGACAAAAGTTGGCATATAAAAAAGTCTCTTATGCTAACCAAGGCTGCCTATATTTGGTCCAAGATACAATAAAACAATAATACTGTGAAAATTTTATTACAATTTAAAATATTAAAATGTAACGTATTCCTGTGGTGGCAAAGCTGAATTTTAGGATCCTTTAATGAGCAGAAAGTTAAAAGGAACAACATTTATTTAAAATAGAAATCTTTAGTAACATTATAAATGTCTTTAATGTCACTTTTGAACAATGAATGCATCCCTGCTGAATAAAAGAAAACTTATCAAATAGTAGTGTATATTCAATTCATTATTCTACATCTGTTTCAATGCTTACTACAACCTTGGTCGTGCACTTTTCCCACAGCAGTTCTGTGATTTTTAAATGCGTTTTTCAGACAGAAATGTTGTCACTTATTCTCCATGCCTTGCCTAGTGAACAGACCTGACTAATCGAAAATGAAATTCATTATTTTTATTATCAATTACTTTTGATTAGTTGTCCTAATATAAATAAATTAGAATTAGTGTAATTATTTACTTACAGCAATGGCCCGCAGTCTATCTTGCTGTGACAAATCTTCCGACATCCTGCAAAAAAATGCAGTGAAATTACATTTTTGATTAAACAGCAGACACAACAGGAGTAATGGATGGATGAGGATCACTTCCCATTTACCGGAAACCATAGCCTTTCTTCAAAGCATTCAATATAATATATTTTGTTCAATAATGCATGGCCAGATCCCTGCCTGATCTTTAGACACACATCATTTCCTATTGAAGACTGTGTTCCTTTACCTGCAAAATGAACTAACATCTTGTACACTTTCACAATGCATTACAGATGGACCCTGTCTTATGTCTACGCATGCTGCGCTCATGTAAAATATGAGTCCCTCTCTCCTTCGAGGGAAAGCAGATCGATAGAAATCGATAAAAGAAGTGGGCAGCACTTTTTCTCTTCTCAGAAATCGATCTCCAGATATGCACCGATATATATTGCAAATCATTTTCACAGCAGTGTCCAGCACACCAGTCCAACAGCAATGAAGGGAGAAGTTATGAATGGCATGCAAATTTCAAAACTGTTAACAGTCCTTTGCATTCCTCCCTAAATTGATTCCAGAACTCCAACATAAAGCTGAGGGAAGACCAACGTTGCTGGAGAGATTATAAAGCAAACGCTAGTTCAGTTTGACTTTAACATGGGTATGAATACTGCAAAAGAGAAACCAAATCTCTTATTTGCATTTATAATATAGGGGCAAGGTTGAGCAAAAACATCAATACAAGCAGTCCAAACATGACCATCCATTTGTGGTTATATACTACATGGCTACATTGATAGGCATCCTGTGAGAGGAAGCCAAAACATACAATGCATGGATTGAGGAAACGTGGAAACAAAATATCAAAGGAAAAGGGACACATGGATAAAAAAGAGGTCAACCATGGAATGAGGAGATGGGTAGTGGAAGGCCATGTTGACCTGGCACAATGATGTCTTTTGTCAAAGCCTGTTTTACTGCAGGGTTTTGCGTTGGTCCACAGAGAAAGAGCTTCTCTCCTGAAAATGGCTGTAGGGGAGAGTCATCCAGCTGATTAGTGATCTCAATGGCCCTTCCGAGCAGAGCCAGTCACATGTTCACTCCCTCACAGGGAATGTTTGTCAATATGTTATCTCTCTCTAAATTCAGACCTAAAGAATCACTCACAATGGAACTGATCGTTCAAGATGAAATCGAAGCAATAGCTTAATTGATTCACTTCTGTACATTCAGACCAAAGAATTAACTGTTGACTGATGGAATAACTGTTGAACTCAAGCTCAACCCAGATCCACTACTCAGTGTAAAACACACAATGTTGCATTAACACCTGCATTTTAAATCACTAGTGCAGAAAGTGACAAGTGCAGCACTTGAGCTCACGCCGAAGATGATTCATGGAGCAAACCCACTCATGAAAAGTGGAGCAACATGGACTGTAACAAAAGCTTTAAGCAAATGATTCAGAGATAACAGTTGACAAAACACGCATAAGCATTTGCTCAAGGTCTAACAGGGTCCCTGCCATTTGAGCAGTGAAATTCATTTTACTTTTACAGGCATTGATTACTGAATAAAAACCTTTTTATCCAGTATTTTTAATAATTTCCATAACCTTTGGACTTGACTGTATTTAAATGTTATGGCCACTTCAGGTCATTTTCACAAATTTATAATAGTGTGTTGGTATTGTTTCATAATCCTCTTCCACTCAATTACTTGCTCATAATCTTACCAGTTCTTTAGTTGGGTTTACAACTCATCGGCAATAAATTTAACTCGTTCTAAAACTCTATGCAAATTAGAACAACACTGCATCAGTGGCTTAGGAATGGAAGAATGAAGAGAAACTCTTTGAAAAGTTTCAACACCATGCAGCCATTTCCTTTCGCCACATCTCATTGACAGCACTGGAAAAGCACTTGGGAGTCCAGGAAAAACACAACGCTGGCCAGCTTTATCCAATCTGTGAAGTCTCCAGTGTGGGTGCACTTATCTTACAGCTCGTTTCCCCTCTCTAGTCAACTGCTGGGCAACACACTGAAGCCATGCTGTGACCTTTTCACTGGTTCACTCACTGGCCAACAAAAGTGTTTAAAATGCCAAAAGTGACAAAGAGCAGCCAATAGATAATCGTGGCTAGATTTCTATAGAGAAAATTGAATGCATAAAAAACATGCCTCAACATCAACCAAAGGCTTCCTTTTTGTGTATATGCAATAAACTTTGGGGTGACAAAAATGTCAGGTCCCATTTATGCATTAGGTTCCAATTACAATTCTTCATTCCTCAGATGCAGTAATGGTGATGTAAATATCTCCTGAGAGTCCTTTCTTGCTAGATTTTAATGGCTTGTAGGATACATAACTCAATTTTAAGGCCCGAGCAAATCATACCACCTGAACAGTGCTGGACAGTAAAAAAAAGCATTTCTACTTTGTTACAGTACTTAAGTACATCTCAAATATCTGTACTTTATCAGATTATTTTTATTTCGGGAAACTTTTATTTTTACTTCATTTCAAAGCTTAATATCATACGTTTTACATCACTACATTCCATAAAAGCATATTGTTCCTCATTATTTTGAACTGAAGAAATCGACACCGCTTCTGAAATGCAAGATAGACGTCCGATTCGTGAACGAGTTGCTTCTTTACACTGTACCTGCTGAATTGGTTCACAAATAACACTGAACAATTCATTTGCGAATTGGACTGATCCAATTGCAACTGTTCTTGAGAGTCAAAAACTCACTGATTCAGTGATCCGAAATGAGCCAAGAACAGTTATATCAGTGGAGCTTGAATGTGCGAGCAACTGATTGGGCGAAAAGTAATTTGCTTATGAATTTTAGTATTGACTATTGTCAATGAAATCATATTTAGTTCATGACTGTCAGTTATTTGTGAACTAAATCTGCTGTAAGAGGGCAAACTTTCCATTGAAATACTTAAATGTGGACATGTCCGTTTGTATCACCGTCTGAATGGGGGAGGCAATTATAGGTTATATGATGCAAATTAAAGGGTTAGTTCACCCAAAAATTAAATTTCTGTCATGTCATTCCAAACCCGTAACACCCTTGGAAGACAAATTAAAGTCCCTCTGTAGTCAATAATTTTATCCCTTAAAACTCATCTTTGATGACCAAAATTACATATTTAAATGTTTTTTATTTCCTGTATAAAAAAATTCTTAATGCCTTAAAATAGCTTGAATGCAACTCTACACCCCTGCCTCATTTAATATACACGGATCTATAAATATGCTAATTAGCCTGCCTTCACTACACTTGCACGAGCTCAGATGAGATCCACTCGGTCAACTTACTGGTGTAAAAGCTGCACAATGGTATCGCTTTTTACGTCGGACACACAATGGTAATTAATATGATTAGCCTTTTGCTTGACTATGTTATCAAACAGCTAATAATGTGTTGCTAATGTTATACAAACCATATTCACATTCACCAGTCAGACAGCTACCTTATAACAATCGGTATCCTTAGAAATGCTTTGAACAACTAAGAACGTCAGTGGAGAAAGGCATACAGTTCATCATAAGAAGGTAATATACATCATATACCCGCCATATTCCCAAATCTAGCTGATTTTTCATATCAACAAAAAATATACTGGGATAACCTCCATTTGAGACTCCCTTGCGCGGTCAGTTAATGATATGCTAAAGCCCGCCGTCACGTTGACATGATTGGTTACAAGGTAGTTTTTGACGTCAGAAACACCAACGATTTCAAACCGCGGGTTTGAGACTGTTTGGTTTACTGCAGTTTTAAAGAGAAAATACTCAGTAATGGTGTTGACTAATATATATACACGGTTTGTCTTAAAGCATTTTAAAAACACCAGATAGACATATGAACAACATTAAAAACTTGATTTTCACTACAGGGGGTCTTTAAGATATTTTTTGATGAAATCCAAGAGGTTTTTTTATCCCCCATAGAAAGCAACGTAATTATCGTCATTCAAGGCTCAGAAAAGTAGTGAAGACAAAAATAGTCAACGTGACTACAGTGGTTCAACCTTAATGTTATGAAGTTATGAGTATACTTTTTGTGCGCAAAAACAAACAAACAAAAAAACGACTTTATTCAACAATTAATTCTATACCGTCATTTAAAAAAAAACTGTCTATATTAGAAGTTTCTGGTAGCAGGTAAGAAACAAATTAGGGGACATTTGGCATTTTTATAAATGTCACAAAATATGTATGTTCAAGAAATAAAAACGTATCCTCTAAAAGCTAAAAAGGCCACCCGAACTAACTCTTGGACTGACAAAAACACTGTTACATACTAAGTGCTATTTGATTGCAAGGAATGTGGGAGGGAGACTTGAGAAACTTCAGCATGAGGATTTTGAGAAGGTCCAGCTTGTCTGGTAAAGGACAGTACCAATAGTTTCATGCACTCCCTTTTTTTGAGACATGCCATGAGCCAGGGCCCAACCAACCATGGGGAGAAAAAAAGGAAGGGAGGATACCTCCTAAAGCTGTTAGCGCATACATATATATTTCAAGCATATAGAATGTAGGTCACACTTAATAGCTGGTAACACTTCAGTGGTTTCTCTCACTGAAACCTTCTGGTTAACAGTTAGAGATGACTGCATTTATAAAATTTAAGTGGATTTTCCATCCTATCCAAACGGAGTCCCTAACCTTTTTCAAAAATGTTTAAATGGACATTAGCTATTGTAAAAAGTCTCCTCTAAATTGGACAATTGTGAAAAAGTGAGTCATTAAGTGTGCACTCATGTTTAGTAGCAGTCATAAAGATTTTTTCATTATGGCTGGAGTGAGCAGGAAGGGCTTGAGTAAATGAGGAGAGTCTGTTATGAGCTATTATCTGCTACAGAGTTCTGATAAAAAAAAAGAAGAGATATAGGTGAGAGGTTAAAATATCAGTGATAGTCCAGAGCTGTCCAATTTTAACCGTGTCAAATCACGGCAGCTGTCAGGAGTCCTTGCTGCTGGATGGCCACACCCATGAAGTGACAGATCCCATGTGACCATATAGCCACTTGCGCAATACCAGATTTCATAATTTAAGCAACATGTAAAGTATTTTAATACACTTGTGCCACTGAGTATATATTGATGGGGAAAACTTTATATTAATTTTAAAAGAATCTAAATGAATTAGAGGCTATTTCCAATAGTCTCTAATTATAAATGCTTCTTAGCAAGGAATGTGGGCTGGGGACCCAGGCAGATAAGGGTTGCTGTGTTTGAAAACTGGCACAGACATTATAGACAAAGTTGAAACACTGAAGTTTTCAGTAGCATTTTCTTATAAAACACATCAGTAGCTTCAAAAAATCATGTTTAAAATATGACTACATGCAATTTATGCTGTGAATTATATAACAGATGGCTTTTGAATTAATGCATTCAGAATGAACGATGATGTAAAATTTTCACCCAAGTTTTCAGGGGCTGGGTTAAATTGGACTAAATGACTGGAGAAGTCATGCATACGTCACCAGATAGAAGTCGTTTTCACCGGAAGGTCCAGTTAAGACATTTTGATTAAGCATTAAAAGGTCAAAAACTTTTTAAAATGAGACATATGCATGGATGAATTGTTTACAATAAGATATGTAATGTTTATTTAGAAAATAGATAGGCTGAATTTCAATTTCATGCCAGCTTTAATATTTTTAAGTTTCAAGGGGTTGCAGCGCTTAAGTCCTTATGACAATATTCACATTAAAGCAATACCTCTCGCCTTATTATTTCAACAAAAATGTGAATGCTTCTGCAAGTTTTAATACCCACAGACCTTGTTTTAATTATAAATTAAACTATTCTAAACTATTCATAAGACGTTCCTTGAGAATTGAGCTTGAGAATTCTAATTCACTAATTCTCAACAATTTATAATGCACTTTATGGAGCACCAACCCTAATTTCAAAAGCATCTCATTGATTTTTTTTCTTATTCTTTTTGTCAGGAGCCTGCTCTGGTGGCTCCAATGACCTAGTGCCTCAAATGTTCATGGAAGCGTAAAGTTGACTGACAAAGCTTTGGCATTGGATTTGTAATAGGATTGACAACACTCTTCCATTCTTTCTTCATGTGCGTCTTGTTGTTCTCCACACCAAAAGATAAATTTCACTTCCAGATAAACAACAAACTATTTTACATAATGTGTATAATACAAAACGCTTTATAGTTCTCATTCTTGCCCTTGGCGAAAATAAAGCGTTTCCAGCTGGGGAATGAGCGCACGATGGACGCGGTGGGTGTGGAGAAGATTTGACAGGGAAAAAAAACGCATCATAAGCCTGTCAGGAGAGAAGCTCAACGTGAAGCGTATTTGATTTCGCGCGCGGGGTAATTATTTTCAGATTTCCGAACTATTAAATGACCAAAATCCGACTGAATACCAATATATTTAACATATACTTCTAAATTCAGGTCTGCACGGCCATATTGGATCATCCCACCCATTTTCATCAGTATATTACTAGATGTGGTTCTCCCACACCCGAGCACGTACTGCTTTAACGCGGGGATGCGCTGCAAAACGCACCAGCGTGTTATTGGGCTTGTGCTACAATTTACGTAAACATATGATAAAAACGCAACCTTTATACATTTTATCAAGCCATATGTACTTTCTTCGAAGAGGTAAATGTCACTTATATCGCATTGCTACATTTCAGTCCTGTTATTTTCTCGGTTATTGCAATGTAACAAGACATTCAGACGATTTAAAGCGCCATTGCAATGCCAAGCCTACAGTATAACAACAAATCATAATGTCAGGAAACGAAAGACAATAAACCCCGCAGGAAAATAACAATTGTTCTGAAATGAATACTTACTCAATGGCCAGACCCGTTCCCTTTCGATAGCGAATGTTTCTCTCGCGCCCGCTTAGAAAAAACCAAACCCCCGCTCGGAGGCGTAAACGATACAGGCGATCAATATGACTGAGCTACTACTATCTAATGATGGGCATTAATTCGGTTATTCTCTCGTGTTGCAGATACGGCTGTTGGCGGGGACGTGTGGTCTGTTTTCCGGGGAGCGGCGCTCAACCCGACGGTGAATGTGTTCTGATGTCCCTTTGCAGCAGCAGCAGATCTCTCACATGGCTTCAGGATGGAGCGCGCGACTGTTGACTCCACAGCAGCCAAGCCTTTGTTTCCCGCGCGACAGTTATTCCGCGAGCGTGTTAAGGGCAATGTCTGGCATCTCCTCCTCCTAGTGAGAGTGAGAAGAGATGCTTGGATACGCCTCCCTCCGGACACTTGAGGGGCTGAATAAACCATGTAAACACAGACTCGAAGCATAGATTGATGGAGGGTTTACAACAAAATTCAACTTTTAAGTTATTGTATTGGGGATGTTTTTTTCCTGTTATTGCTCATGTTTACATGTTACCTCACAGACTACTACCATTTAACTGTTCATATACCTGTTCTCCTTTTTTAACTCCTATTATTATTTTACACCTTTTATTGTTGGAAATTTAGGTTAGAAATTCTCAGTATTTCCTAATATGTTACTAGCTATACTAAAATAAGGAATAAAGTGAAATTATACCATCAGCATTCAGAGATTTTTTTTTTCCCCTGTGGCACTTTAACATTAGTTAACTATAGTTAACATGAACTAACAATGAAAATTCTTCTAAAGCATTTATTTTTCTTCAAATATTAATTTGCACATTTACTAATACAGTAATAGTTGCAATTTTATTTATTACCATTAAAGGGTTAGTTCACCCAAAAATTATGTCATTAATTACTCACCCTCATGTCGTTCCAATCCCGTAAGACCTCCGTTCATCTTCGGAACACAGTTTAAGATATTTTAGATTTAGTCCGAGAGCTTTCTGTCCCTCCATTGAAAGTGTATGTACGGTATACTGTCCATGTCCAGAAAGGTAATAAAAACATCATCAAAGTAGTCCATGTGACATCAGTGGGTTAGAAGTTTTTGAAGCACCTAAAATACATTTTGGTCCAAAAATAACAAAAACTACGAATTATTTAGCATTATCTTCTCATGGGTCTGTTGTATATATCCGCTTTCACTCCACAGTGACGCTGCTTCTTCTTTCCTGTTTTACGGCGGTTGGCATCCAGCTTATTGGTGCATTACCGCCCCCTTCTGCTCCGGACAGTGACGCGATTAGGACATCCGCGACATGCACACTTACGCACCATTTAAAAAAATATAACAATACTTAAAGGGGGGGTTGCATGCGATTTCACTTTTTTAACTTTAGTTAGTGTGTAATGTTGCTGCTTGAGCATAAACAGTATCTGCAAAGTTACAGCGCTGAAAGTTCAATGCACACGGAGATATTGTCTTTTAAAGTTATGGCATTTTATTGCCTACAAAAACGGGCGGTTTGGACTACAACAAGCTTCTTCCCGGGTTGGTGACATCATAAACCCGTGCTATTAACATAAACACTGCACCCGGGAACACGCAACAAAGTGGGCGAGGCCATGTGGCGCAGCATAATGAAAGCGGAAGAGTTGTTTACACCGAACGCGAGCTGTGCGACGCGACGCATCAAAAGATATAGAACCCATTATTATCTGTGATATTTTCTACACTGGATGCGGTGCTAAAGACAGCTTCCTGAATCTACACGAGTTTAATGCTGGATTTACACAAAGACTTTTACTGAAAGATGAAGCAGTTCCCACTTTAAAAGCAGAAGCTGCTGTTTATCAGCCCCAAACTGTAAGTACGTTTTATTGTTTGTCTTTTAAACGTAATGTTATAGTTCTGTTGCTATTTTTAATGCATCTAGGACGTATACAAAGAGCAACTCGTTTTTGCTAGCCAGTTAGCTAAATTCTAGTGCAACAAACACCAACAAACTTCTATGTTAATAGACAAACAGTTGTTCATGCTATAAATTAAACGCTACCTTTACAAAAATGCGACTACTCAGGCATGTATTTACTACAGGAAAGCTTTAATCAGGATAAAACTGTATATTGAAAGCTAACAAACAGCAGTGACAGCTTATCTAAACACTTTGACACAAATACTAAATGAAATACCATTCATAAACATCCTTCAAAAGCCGCGATTGCAGAGGTTCTACTTTTTCTTCTTCATCTGGGTCTGATTCGGCTCAATTTGATACAGCAATGTAGGCGCTATTATTTACTTTCCACCTAAGCGCGTAACTAAGAATGGTAAGGGGCGTGGCGTTTCCGGACGCTTCAGCGAATCACGACAGACTGGGCCAGTAACCAACCTGCTGACCAATCTGAGCACATTACGTATGTCGGAGGGAGTGGCTTCATAGAAGCAGGAAGTCAAACGAGCCGTTCATATGACAGTGGAAACAGAGGTGTAGAATTAAGATAAAATATATGAAAAATACAGCATTTAAAAAAAACTAAGCATTAAGACATGTTAAACTGTGCCCCCAAAACACAATCAAGCCTAAAGAAAAAAACATGTAACCCCCCCTTTAAATACAAACAATGTAGAATAGCTTGAATACAGCGTGCGTCTCCCTCAGACTGTAAACGAAGCTCGGGCGCACCGGATAACACGTCATCAGCGTCACTATCCGGAGCAGAAGGGGGCGGTAATGCACCAATAAGCTGGATGCCAACCGCCATAAAACAGGAAAGAAGAAGCAGCGTCACTGTGGAGTGAAAGCGGATATATACAACAGACCCATGAGAAGATAATGCTAAATAATTCATAGTTTTTGTTATTTTTGGACCAAAATGTATTTTAGATGCTTCAAAAAATTCTAACTAACCCACTGATGTCACATGGACTACTTTGATGATGTTTTTATTACCTTTCTGGACATGGACAGTATACCGTACATACACTTTCAATAGAGGGACAGAAAGCTCTCGGACTAAATCTAAAATATCTTAAACTGTGTTCCGAAGATGAACGGAGGTCTTACGGGTTTGGAACGACATGAGGGTGAGTCATTAATGACATAATTTTCATTTTTGGGTGAACTAACCCTTTAACAAAGATACTGTAACTAATGTATTGCTCATTGATAGTTAATGCATTAACTAATGTCAACTACTTATTGCAAAGTGCTACATTCACAGTTTAAAGTGGTTATGAGGAATCAATAACAACATGAAATGTTAGATACTGTTAGTCATGAACACCAAAAGAAATAATAATAAGAATTAAATTTTAGCCAACCTTGTACTGGTCCTGCTGTGAGTAGCTTCTGTTGGTCTCTAGTTATCCTTCTGAAGAAGCCCAATGTTAGGAGGAGAACAACCAGATAGATTCTAGTTCATCTCAAGTCCATTGTTAACAGTTTTAGCAATATGCAGGTAAAAGTGCATAAATAGGTTTTTTTTTTTTTTTTCCACATGTGAAGAGAGTGTTTACATAGGACTTTTAAACAAGAGGTCAGAGTTTGGCTGATTAACATGTTCCCATTAGCCCCTGCTGGTATTTGAACTACGTGGGAGCAAAAAGCAGTTTTCTCCATTGACACCTATTCAAAAAATTGTATTCTAAATATCCTACATACATTTTTGATGTGCTAGCCAAACAACAACTGCAACTGAGATGAACTGAAACGCTAGGGGTTAGATTTCTCCAGGTGGAGTATTAGTAAGCAATTTCTAAGAATCATTGTTGATATTTTGAAATCAACCCAAACAAACACACCCCTCCCTTCATTGTTCCACCCCTGAAATGCACAAACATGCAATGCAAGAGTGGATATCTCTTTATCATAGCAGAAGCGAAGCAAAAAAAAAGCTTTGTGAAAAATAAAGCAAAGATGATGAACGCATGGAAGAACAAAAAAATTGACATACAGTACACAAGTATAAGCGCAAGAGTTCGCACTCAAAACCAATGTTACTCACGGGTGAAGCAGAAACAACGCAACCTTGGCATCCGCTTTCCACTTAGGTCTCTCCAGCGCTGGAAAGCTTTTGTAACACTAACGTAGGTCCTAAAGCTCTTGCCCTTCTTTTTCCATTAATATTCCTCTGACCTTTTCTCTTTTGTAATGTCTCTATTTTTTTGTAATCTCTATTTCAACAGTCTTTCTTCAAGTCTCCCTCTTGCTCACTCTCTCTCCTCCCCATCATGAGCTGATATGCCTCCTATTGCTTACTGGTTACAATTTTGTTGTGGTGTTTGGTCCAATACACTTTCAACAGCTTTTTTCAGAAATCGTTTACTGCACCTTTAAGCAGACCCAAACTGTTGGTGCGTTCCAAACGGGATATATCGCCCTCCGAAGGGCACTTCGGAGTGAAAACAATCATGGCCGCCATATTGAAGGGCCGTTCCAAACCGAAGAGCTCAAAACTGGCCACTTCAAAGGGCCCTTCGGAATGAAGGACACTTCGGGCCCCCATGATCCTTTGCACAGGGTAGTTGTTTGATGTCACAGAATGGGTACGGAGTTCAATTTTACCAATAAATGTATGTATAGTATTTTTCTATACTACTGTAATATTTATACAAGTTAGATTTGGTACATTATTATGGTCAAAATTATATTGTACTTCAATGGACTTTATCAGTCCATTCTAATGTTTCAAATACATAGACACAATATACATTATATTTAACGTAAATAAATAAATAAACTAACATTAAACAAAATGCGTGTTGTTATCCAGCGTACAAAAATGTGCAACAAAGGCGCTTCCTTGATTGTCATGTTAAAGGTGGCCTAGAATCAAAAATTATTGAATAATAAGAGTTCAGTACATGGAAAAGACATACGTTGAGTTTCAAACTCCATTGCTTCCTCCTTATATAAATCTCATTTGTTTAAAAGACCTCCGGAAAATAGGCAAATCTCAACAAAACACCAACTGTAACGTAACAGTCGGGATCATTAATATGTACGCCCCCAATATTTGCATATGCCAGCTCATGTTCAAGGCATTAGACAAGGGCAGCCAGTATTAACGTCTGGATATGTGCACAGCAGAATCATTAGACTAGGTAAGCAAGCAAGAACAATAGTGAAAAATGGCAGATGGAGCGATAATAACTGACATCATCCATGATTACATGATATTTTTAGTGATATTTGTAAATTGTCTTTCTGAATGTTTCGTTAGCATGTTGCTAATGTACTGTTAAATGTGGTTAAAGTTACCATCATTTATTACTGTATTCGCGGAGACAAGAGCCGTCGCTGTTTCATTTTTAAACACTTGCAGTCTGTATAATTCATGAACACAACTTCATTCTTTATAAATCTCTCCTACAGTGTAGCATTAGCCCGTTAGCCACGGAGCACAGCCTCAAATTCATTCAGAATCAAATGTAAACATCCAAATAAATACTATCCTCACAGGAATCGATGCATGCATGCAGCATGAATGACGAACATCTTGTAAAGATTCATTTGAGGGTTATATTAGCTGTGTGAACTTTGTTTATTCACTGTATAACTGCACTTCTAGTCGAGAGCTCAGGAGGGCAGGGAGCGCGAGATTTAAAGGGGCCGCTGCCTGAATCGGTGCATAGTTAATGATGTCCCAAAATAAGCAGTTAAAAAAATTAATTTAAAAAAATCTACGGGGTAGTTTGAGCTGAAACTTCACAGACACATTCAGGGGACACCTTAGACTTATATTACATCTTTTGAAAAGACGTTCTACAGCACCTTTAAGATGACGCAGAAGTCCGTTCCAAAAGAAGAGTTTTTTTGACCCCTACACCCTTCATCCCTTCGAAGCTCTCACTCCGGAGGGTAAACCCTTTGAAGGGATTAGGGCATAGGAATGAGCCCTTCCGAATGGTCCGCAGTGAGTGTGACTGCAAATTGTTTGGATTTCCAATTTACTTGAATGGTTAAAGATCAAAAGCTCCAAAACTGTTGGTCAGGAAGATTACTTTGAAGTAACATATTCCAAATTACAAATAAAACCCAACAACAAAATAAAAGCTTAAATCATACAACATACTTTTTTAGCTTAAATCACACAATAATATTTTTTTTTCAAGCCAGCTATTGCTCATTCACATTCCACAGTGAACAATTGACTGTCTCTTTTAGCTGCAGGACGAGAGTCGCCATAAACAGTGCTGCAGGGATGACGTATTATTGTGGGCCAAAACCTAAAAACAAATGGGATTATTGAAAGCCTGAAATAAGGCCTATGGTGAACACAAGCTCAATATATTTTCAAGTTTTATTCTATGACATAAAACACACAAGTAATACCCCACTCGTTATTTTTTAAAGCTTTTACGTGTCTGAGGTTGCTAACAGGTTGCTAAATGGGACTACTGATATTGTCGGGGACATTAATCACAAATGATCTATGCCAGGGGTTCCCAAACACATTCCTGGAGCCTCCCCAACACTGCATGTTTTCCATGTGTCCTTAATCAAACACACCTGATTCAGATCATCAGCTCATTAGTCGAGACTGCAAGACCTGAAATGGGTGTGTCAGATAAAGGAGACATGATGCATGTTACAAAATTTGTAACATGCATCATAAACTTTTTCAGATCAAGGAGTTTTTTTTTTTTTTTTTTTTTTGGCAATAATTCAAAAGCCAATGGAAAATTCCTATTGTTTTTTTTGTCGAGGGAACCAAAGCGTTGCAAACTTCCGGGTTGGTTTACAAAAATAAATCATCACTGCAGCACTCTATTTAGCATTATGATTTCTTCCATTCATATCCACCTTATTTTTAACATAAGAGTGGAGAGCTGCCATTTTTAACTTGAATGTGCATGGCTTCCAGTGCAGCCACTTCACACACACTAGCAGTTACAGCAAGAATTCCAGTTTAATTGATAATTGATATAATAAAGAATTAAACAATTCTTTATTATATTGTTTTAACACTGAATCAAACCTGTTTTTTTATTACATTTTTAGCCTACTTTTATATACTTACTTTAGAAAGAATGGTCATTTCTATTAATATTCCACTGGCGAGCCTAGCTCAAATGACAAGCTATGCCTGAGACTAAGGCCTATAATTTATTAGCTATCGTATCATTGTAGCACAAATAGTTAGTGTTTACTATACTTTCTTCTGGTTATTTACCAATAGCAGCTAGTGGAGGCTGGTGTAAAATTTTCTAGGTAAGGCTGCAGTTCCTCCTTTCTGGACATCTAATGGGGTGGGAATAGTCCAGCACCTCCTCTCTGAATGAACAATTTCAGAAAACATCCCAGTATGATTCACTAAACAGTAAAGGTTAAAGAAACAGTTGACATAGGGGAAAATATGACTATAGATTTTGAGAGGCTTGAAACATTTGAAATAAAGTTTTATCAAGTTCTGGATTAAAGGATTAGTTCACTTTCAAATAAAAATTTTCTGATAATTTACTCACCCCCATGACATCCAAGATGTTCAAGTCTTTCTTTCTTAAGTCAAAAAGAAATTAAGGTTTTTGATGAAAACATTCCAGGATTTTTCTCCATATAGTGGACTTCAATGGAACCCAAACAGTTGAAGGTCAAAATTACAGTTTCATTGCAGCTTCAAAGCGTTCTACACGATCCCAGATGAGAAATAAGGGTCTTATCTAGAGAAACCATCGCTCATTTTCAAAAAAAATAAATAAAAATTATATAAGTTTTAACAATAAATGCTCATCTTGAACTAGCTCTCTTCTTCTCTATTAGAATTCTGGCAGACACTGCTAAGTGTATTACTGCCCTCCACTGGTCAAAGTTTATACTAATTGTTATATACTTGCACTAGCATATTGTATATGACAATTTAGTTCAAACTTTGACCTGTGGAGGGCAGTAATACACTTAGCAGTGTCTACACCATAGACTGTAAAAAAATATGGACGTAGCGTCCGTGACGTCACCCATAGAGTTCTGAACAGCAGTTTTGAAGCGAAAATGAGGACGCGGCCATCTTAGCTGCGCGTCACCGCACGTCACTCCCGGATAACTGAAAATGGGCAAAGAGGCGGGGAGGTGGTTTGAGCTGATGTGATTGGTTGCTGAAACCACGCCTGCCTAGCTCGACGTGACCACGTTAGCAGGCAAAGGAGCTATCTATCTAGATACTATCTAAATTATTAATAAAGATAAGTTTTAACATCAGAAAGTTCTAAAGGTTTACTGTCAATTTACGGTGTTTTTTTAAGATATAGATGCTCCAACACCAGTAATTTGTGTTGGGTGTGCAAATAACAACATGGAACATCAAATGGGACTTCATACCTTTATAATAGAGATCGCGAGATGAATCCAATCTGTGGCACTTGGGTAAAATATAAATGTCCATTGCAAAACAAAAAAAAAAAAAACATTTCACATTTCTTCTGAATGATCTGCTCTCTGTCATCGTTCTTCAAGAAAGGATGCAATCTGAGCAGCGATCGTATCTAACAAACAAATGAGCCTGTGTCCAAAGTATATTTTTTTCAAAATAGTGCAGCAGTTTTAGTTATAATATCCAAGCAGTGCTGTCAGAGTTGTATATCCTCCTGGTTTTGTCATTGTAGTAACGTTAAATCTCGCAATCAAAACTTTCAGCCAATGCCACGATCCAACAACGTGTGTTCTGTTTCTTCCCCATGCATGCACACAGACACACATCAGTCTCGAATATTATGCAGCAAGCCATATTTTATAATTGTATAAAATAATCGAAAAAAAAAAGGCTGAGATGCCAAATTCAGCGGCAGCTGATGTAACATGACGGCTCACAGACAGCAGCAATCTGTACCTGTCACTCAAGTGACCACGCCCTTAATTATGCAGAACTTTTAAGGCTTAATATAATTTAAACGGATAAGTTATAAAAAAATTCACCCCCCTCAGAGTTGTCATGAAGGGCAAAAATAGCAGTATAGACCAAAACCACAATTTGTACCAACTTGTAAACATGTTTTTTTCTGCTATAAACTTGGCCAATTTAACATGGGACTCTATGAGATTCTGCTCTCTTTTGGAGCCTGTCCCTAGCGGCCAGTCGATGAATCGCAGTTTAAGTTACTTCCGTATTGGCTTCACGAGAGAAAGGGGGAGGTTGCCGCTTGGTCTACACTGCTGGAATTCAAATAATAATAAGAAGAAGAGAGCTAGTTCAAGATGAGCATTTATGGTTAAAACTTATATCATTTTTATTTATTTTTTTTAGAAAATGAGCGATGGTTTCTCTAGATAAGACCCTTTCTCTAGATAAGACCCTTAAAACACATACAATTAAAAAAAATAAAAATAAAAAAATGAGCAATGATTTCTCTAGATAAAACCCTTATTTCTCATCTGGGATCACCGTAAACTGTAATTTTGATCTTCAACTGTTTGGGCTCCATTGAAGTCCACTATATGGAGAAAAATCCTGGAATGTTTTCATCAAAAACCTTAATTTCTTTTCGACTGAAGAAAGAAAGATATGAACATCTTGGATGTCACGGGGGTGAGTAAATTATCAGGAAATTTGAATTTGAAAGTGAACTAATCCTTTATGTTTGAGGATGCTTCTCACTTCTGTAAGCTTCCGCAAGCTTTTTTCAATGTAAATTAAAAATCATTTTTACTTTTCCTAATTCACACTGCATGTATGTTCACACTGCAACAGCAAAAACTGCGAGGAAAAAAATAAATGTTACATTTGTTTAGAGCTTTTTTTTATATATATACGGTAATTACAATGTGCGATACCAAAGAGGACCACATGGACATGCCAAAAAGACCACTATACCAGCCGCCTTGACCTGACTACACTCTAAAAAAAAATGGTTCTTCAGCGGTTCTTTTGGGTGGTTAAGGTGCTATATAGCACCGCTACCTTATAAAGAACCAGTAAAGCACCTGTATGGTTCTTCAGCGGTTCTTCAGTGGTTCTTCAGCGGTTCCTTGCTGTGGTTAAGGTGCTATATAGCACCACTGCCATACAAAGAACCTGTTAAGCCTCTGTATAGTTCTTTAAGGTTCTCTAACTCTCTTATTCTCTTAGTTTAGTTGGGGAAAGGATTAAAAACAACTTTAAATTACAGTGTATTTTCTAAACATAACCTGGTTCTCAACCTTTTTGTCCCCAAGCCCCTCTACACTGTTAGTGAATATGGGTGTAAGTTGGATTGCTATAACTATTTGAGTCTGATTACTTCGTCTTTCTGCGAATTGCTCTCAATATTATAGTAGGCTTAGGCTACACTCAACTGCTCAAATATCTCACTTTCAGCCAAAGGATAATTTCTCTTTAAGGACCCCGTGACAGACGGTTTTTTTTTCTGACGTCATGACTCACGAGACTTTCTGGAGTTTTCTGCTCGGCCGCCATTTTCTTTCCCCTGGACTCGGATGAAATAAGGTAGGTTGGAAATGTTTTAATTAATATACTCGAAAATGCAAAGGTTGAACATGTGTTTTAGCGGTTTAGAGTTAATTAGCGTTGTTTGTGAACATGAATACTAACGAAATCGTAACTAACCGAATTTTTGAATTTTCGCGGCCTGCAGTAACGTTATAAAGGTTAGCGCTAATTGAATATTTCTATTCTATACAAGATGTTGCATTACTCGTTTTATTCAATAGAAATGTATTGTTGTAGTGTTTGGACCATGTAAATATGTCTCTAAATAATTTTTAAAAGAAACGTCTCCTTTACCGTGTAAGCAGCGCGTGCTATTTGAAATGATGCGGGCAGGAAGTGCGTGGGGAGCGGGTGAGACGCTCGAGTCGAGGCTGAGGGGATCCTCGCATTACAATTATTGAGTTTAGGTTTTTAAAGTAATGTTTGTCAGTTCTTTTATTTGTCTTTTTCACGTTAGCTCTGATTTGTTCGACCAAAATGACGAAGAAAGTGTGTGAGTAAAGACATATTTAAGGCTTAACGTTACTTCATTTGACTAGCGCGAGGTGTTTTTTTTAGTAGAATGAAATGGCTGAGTATTTACACTACTAATTAATTACTTGTACTGCAGCAAACAAGTTTTTTTTTTTTTCCATTTATAAACACTGATTCCCCTCCCCCTTTTAGGATCTAAAGCTCCTCAATGTTTGACGACTAAGGACGTTTTGCAATAACTTTACATGGTAAGTAATTTCTATAAAAACGGCTATAATTGTTAATAGATAATATGAATTACCAATGTTGGACATGTTTGAATAAAATCCATCTAATGTGGTCTATTGACTTGAATGTCATCCTCATTAACAAACTTTAGACTAAGAATTATCCATTCCAAAACATTCATCAACTCCCTCTTATGCCATCTCAAATGCAGGCGACTTTTTTTCTTGTTGTTTTGTATTAATTTTTTTTTTTTTGACAGTAGCCATTGACATTAAATTAATCACAGTTCCAGCTAAAAATCTTTACTGTTCTACTGAAGAAAAAAAGTCAACTTGGATGGCCTGATGGTAAGTAAATTAACAGCTAGCTTTCATTTTTCGTGAAATATCCCTTTAATCAAGAATGATTAAATATATTCAGGTGTAAAGCTAATTTATTAATTGATGCATGTCTTATTTTCAGACTTATAATTATATATTATAAATTCATAATTTTAAATGAAACCAATGACTGATTCAGATGCATTTCTTAATTGCAAATCTGTAGTATTTTAGCACTGACGAAGGCCTGTGCGCTGAAACGCATTGGAAAAATAAAGAATTGATTTTTTTTTTTTTAGCTCCTTTTTATTTATTTATTTATTTATTTATTTGATCCCTCAATGCCACAAGTGTTGCTGGTATTGTCCATAAATATATTAATTGCAAATTTGGCCAGTCATTAATATGAATTATTTTCTTTTTCTTGTCCTTTGCTATTGCATATCTGCAAAAATTTGATTTCCTATTACAGATTATTGTGCTTTTTTTTTAATTAAGAAAATTAATCACAATTGCTTTATCACAGGCTGAAAACATTCACCTGAGAGAAAGTCCTGAAGACCTCATCAAGGAGTACTTTCTGAGTTGAACGTAAGAATATTCTATTTTGGTTTATTTTCAGAAAAATAAGTCTAAATTTGTGTATTTTGTAGTTATGCTAGCAAAAGGTGACCGAATTTTTTTTTTTTTTATGTTTACTATTAGGATAACCAGACAGATGATTGAGGAGCAGCTTACCATGGCAATGTTCATTATTTGGAAGGAGGGGGAGAACTTCATGAACCATCTGCTGACATTGAGGGAGTTAAAGTTTTGAATCAACTTACTTCAGTTACATCAGCTTGTGCCCTGCTTCTAGGTATGACATACATCATCAACCTGGCTTGTCCGAAACCCCTTTGATTTACTTTGTATGTATATGTTAGAGCTGCACAATTTATCGTAGAAAGGTCGCAATCTCGATTCAAACACCCACGCGATCCTACTTTATTAATGACAATGATTCGCCTGCGTCTGTTAAACCTTTGACAAAAATCCTACCGGAACATTCGGTGGTCATGCTGCCACTGATCCAGAAACAGCAGTTTTGAACCACACTGTAGTTATTCAAGGATTTGGTTATTTGATTTCTTTCACAAATATTAAAATTATCACATAAGTAATAAGACAAAAGTTTACAGTTAGGATATAAACACTGGACATCAGATAGATCAAAATAGAGAAAATCGAAACTAACATGGTGCTTCAAATAACTGTTGTATATAAATTACCTTGTTAAGCCACTAGGTGGCAACCAGTGACATTGTCATTGAATCATTCATTCAATAGATTGGATAAGGTTAAACCCTGATTCATCCAGTAGTGAAACAAGTATTTATTAATGAGCCATTAATATATTCAAAACCATTTTTTAAAAATAATTCATTCAAATTAAACATTTTCCGGCAATTAGAGTCCAGCTATTAATGTTTTGCTAGAACTAGTAAAATAAATGTTATTTTTAGTTGTCTATTTAGAATCGTGGGAGAATTGCGATCTCTATTTGAAACCAAAAAATCATGATTCTCATTTCATCCAGAATCCTGCAGCTCTAGTGTATGTCTCGTACAAATGTGAAGTTGTATGAATATCCAGTTGTGGTGTTTGAGAATTGCTTTGATTTGTGCAAGGGTAATCACCTTTAAAGGATTAGTTTACCCAAAAATGAAAATTCTGTCATTAATTTCTCACCCTCATCATTGGAGGAACAGAAACCTCTCAGACTTCATCAAAAAGATCTTAATTTGTTTTGAGTTCAGAAAAAGCATACGCATAAAATACGAAGTATACTTTGGGCTTTACACACAGTAATGAATGTTTAAAAAGCAAAACAAAAAAGTATTGGGTAAAAGCATCCCCCATGTTATGTTAACCTAATGATGTTATTTTGTTGTATTCAGGGCCATGCTCAGACCAGCCCTCCTGTCATCCCAACACCTAAGATAGTGCCTAAAGCCTGCGGGAGGATCATCTCATGCAGTATGACCACATTTTGTTCACGTTGGATGGCCAGTTAATCACAGAGTAGAGTGAGGACATCTTGATGGCACTGGGCCTCCTCCTATGTGTATATTTTGCGTTTGGAATCGAATCCAATCCAGTGCCCTAAAGGACTGAAAAAGACACTGACCTTTTTGAAGTATGTTGTTTTGAAATTGAAGGATGCAGTCGGACTTCCTGTCACTGTAAAATGAGTGTACAACTCAATCTGTGAGTAGACTTTTGGAGTCAATACTCTCTCTTGCTCCCTTTCTTATGGTTTAAGTTCCAGTTTCTATATTTTTTTTGAAATCCCGAAGGACAAAAAAGAAACTGCAGGACTTCAGAGCATAACTCAGTATGTAAAAACAGGACTATTGTCTTCAAAAATGTACATATTTCAAGCTTGTTGCATTATTTTGTATGTGTATAAAAGGGGAGTATAATGTGAGTTTATTTGCTGCTGAAAGAAATAAATTAAAAGGTTTTGAAAGTGTAATGTATTTTGTTTTTCAGTAAGCATTTAGTACATGATTTTGAATCTTTGAAGTCATGATTTGGTAAGAAATTATTAATTATCGTTCATAAAAATGTAATTTAGAAGCATATTGACTCATCTACAGTAGTACCTGGCATGATAACAGGCCCTGCTAGCTCAAAAAACAATATATGGCACCTCTAATTTGACAAATGTGCTAGAAAACTTTAAGAATAGGTGCTATATAGCACCAGAAAAGGTTCCCCTATCATAACGAGCCAAAGAACCACTGCTGGTACTATATGGCACCTCTTATGGTTCTATATAGCACCATACGACAAGGTGCCATATAGCACCTTTAAAGATAGGTGCTATATAGCACCAAAAAAGGTTCCGCTATGATTACGAGCCAAAGAACCATTTTTGGTGCTATATAGCACCATTTTTCTTTAGAGTGTACATATACTATACGGATCCGTTCAGAATTACAAACACAGCTAAATGCAATGATATGAAGGTGAGTAGACAGCATCAGTGAACAGTTCCTTTGTCAGAGCAAGTGTTCGTGTCTGTGCTTGGAGTGTTTGATACAGTAGGCTATGTAGCTACATAAACGCCACTGACCCTCGCAAACTCCTCCAAAACATTGCTTTTTCCGCGAGCCTCCATTATAAAGGACTCGACAATTTTGAAATGGGCTGCTCGTGTCTTACCTTGACAACAATCATCCATCAAAACTTTACTAGTGAGACACTGGTGCACACACCCCGCCCTTGTCACAGTCTACGGGGGTAGCTTTTCGGATTAGATTCGAGCACCATGATTGGCTAAATTTTGTGCCATATCTTGAATATATTTATATTTATATCGTTAATTTCTATCGCCCTAGAGCTCTCTGTGTGTGTGTGTGTGTGTGTGTGTGTTTTATGGTTTTAATGGTTCCGGCAGGGAGCCCTAGCGCCCTCTATTGGCCATGCCATTTAGCGGCTAATGAATACAGTCGCACATTCACATGAAAGTAGATACATTTTAAATAACCATTTTCGCATTCGGAGTAGATAAATAAATGGACTGTTTCTGGAGTGTTGTTGGAATTGTTTTAATATTTTTTTTAATCATAAAACCTACTTGTTTTTTTGACGTTTGGTTTGAGTCGCCAAACAATTTTGTGTATCTCTTTACATATTCTATTAATAATTATGCCTGTTAAGTTTGTGTGTTTATACACATATATATATAAATAGCACACACACCCTAAAGAATATTCAAATGTTGTATAGTTCAACATTTAAATATTGTATATTTAATGTTTATTGTGTCTTGTGGTAATAAATTAAAGTAAAATAGTGATATCTCACTCCCTCTCTTATATCCCTCAAAACAATCTTGAATCATAGGCCTAGATATTTTTATGTCCTACCAATGACTTAATCTCCTGTAGAGGGCGTAAAGGCTCCATTCTTGAAACCCATATTTTCTCAACTGGAAGAGTGCATCAGTTCACATATAGCCTATACTTTTGAATCTTTAGAAAATCCCTGAGTAAATACCCTACATTTTGTAATCTGCAGTGAGATCAAAAGCAAGGTGTTGAAAACATCCTCAGCTGGGAGTTCACAGTGGTGAAATTAAATGCAATAACAATAGTATTAGCATAAATGTAATACATATTTTATGGCAAAGGTTCTGTAGAACAATTTCTTCGACTTGCATCAGGGAAATTCCATTGAAACAACATGAATTACCTTTGAGGACAGAGTTGTATTTTCTTTAGTCTGCACATGTAGACCAAACCAGTTTTGTGAATGCACACTGTTCATTGGCCACTGCTGATGAAATGGTATTAATTAGCATTGGAAGATATAACTAAACATGAATGAACAGCACCTTAAATGTGTTCTTCTGGGAGACTATAACTCATAAAGGCTTAGTGTAGCTGTTGGAACCCACATTTGACTGGTTCTGCATGCATATTTGTTTTTATGAGCCAGCATAAATGTGAGAAAATAAAGATGTTAGTTATCCCTCTCATAACTTAAATATGAACCAGTCTGTTTCTGACATTTGAAGGTCAACGCTCAAGCTCCACTGTACAAGGCCAATTCGTTTAGTGTCCGCTCTAAGAAGGGAGGGGTAGAGGTAGAAGAAAAAGGAACTGAAGACTCAATCTCAAGCCTGTTAGTACTGCAGCAGCAGGGGTTTGCCATAGGGCTATCACATGCAGAGATCAAACAAGTGCCATTTTGCTCTCATACTCAGTACTTATTTCGGAATGAATTGAGTTAAATCTAATGCTCAAAGTTTAAAGTTTTTTTTAAGATGTGAGAGATTTGTTTTCTGCTGAAGGATATGTTCAGGGGTACTGAATGGTAGTTTTGGTCGATAATTGATGTATTACTATTAAGGGAATTGTGAAGCTGCTGTTTTGTAATGCATAAAACCAGAAAGACCTGCACAAATAGTTGAATGTAATTAAAGAAATTTTGGTATCATGTAGTCTGGAGGCTTTCCTGTAACTCAGACTGGACTATAGAGAATACATGAAATGTGATATCCTTTGCTACTGTCCTTGTATTCGTTGTGAAAATGAGTGGTGTGTCATGCAGTGCACAAACTGTTGGCCTGTGTAGGATTTTTTTTTTTCACCAGCTTCCTGCTATTTTCGTTCAGAGCATCTGTGCCACTCAAACCACCTGGGTTTTGAGCTAGGAGAGGGTAGGAATCATTCAGTGGAGACCTAACAGCAGATTTTAGGACAGTAAAATCAAAGGGCATGCAACAGTACAAGAATCTCCACTGTAAAAAAAGAAAAAAAAAAAAGTGGAGACTTGCAGTTGTTACCTTAAGGAGCTATTTCTTCCTGATATAACCCTTAAAGGGTTAGTTCACCCAAAAATGAAAATTCTGTCATTTATTACTTACCCTCATGTCGTTCCACACATGTAAGACCTCCGTTCATCTTTGGAACAAAAATTAAGATATTTTTGATGAAATCCGATGGCTCAGTGAGGCCTCCATTGCCAGCAAGACAATTAACACTTTCAATGCCCAGAAAGCTACTAAACACTACAGTGGTTCAACCCTAATGTTACGAAGCGACGAGAATACTTTTGCGCACCAAAAAACAAGCTTTGAAGCTTTATGAATCTTTCGTTTCGAATCAGTCGTTTGGAGCGTGTATCAAACTGCCAAAGTCACGTGATTTCAGTAAACGAGGCTTTGTTACGTCATGTGTTTCGAAATTTCAATAGTTCACCACTGGGGGGCGTGACTTTGGCAGTTTCATACGCGCTTCGAACCACTGATTCGAAACAAATGATTAATAAAGCTTCGAAGCTTCATGAAGCATTGTTTTGAAATTGCCCATCACTAGATATTGTTGAATAAAGTCGTTATTTGTTTTTTTGGTGGACAAAAAGTATTCTCGTCACTTCACATGAACTGAACTGTTTTAAATATGTCTTTAGTAGCTTTCTGGGCATCTGAAAGTGTTAATTATCTTGCTGTCAATGCAGGTCTCACTGAGCCATCAGATTTCATCAAAAATATCTTAATTTGTGTTCCAAAGATGAACGAAGGTCTTACGGTTGTGGAAAGACATGAGGGTGAGTAATTAATGACACAATTTTCATTTTTGGGTGAACTAACCCGTTAAGGCCAATTCACACCGCCCGACGACGGCCAACAAACACCAACAAACGCCAACGAATAAGTTGGCCGTTGTATTTAGAATTCTATGAGAAAAAACTGTCATGTTCACACCACCCCAACAAACACCGACCAACGAGTGACGTCTGACTGGGAAAATTCCACAACTACACAAGTAACCATATTAACAATATGTCAGGTTAGTTTACTATATTAATAATATAGAATCATATATATTTTCATTGTATTAAAGTATTGAGGCAAAACAAAAATTCTAACCTGAAATCCGAAGCGCTGTAACCATGGATCTGATCGTAACCTATTGCGCTGCGGTTGGTATACCGGTTTTTAAACTTTTTTTTAGCGCGACCCTTTTTAACGAGACCCATAAGCATATACAACCATGTAGCTAAACAAGTCAAAACGAATTATTAAAAAAACGAAACTGAAGGTAAACCTGCGTTGCTCTCATGGTGGTTATAACGTTACCTCTCTCTTTCGGTGAAGTGGAGCAGCTGCTCTTGCTGAATGGCACGGATTGCACTATGGACTATTGTACCTTATATATATATATATATATATATATATATATATAACTGTATTTTATTTTTTATAACGAACAAGCTGCGATGTCACATTTCCAGTGCTTTGTTGTGTGTGCGTGAGGCGCGGGCGCGATCAAATAGCTGTCTTTGCAGGGGACTTCCCTCATCGTCATGGCAACGGTTAGTTGACAGGTCAGATTATGTCAGAGTTGGTTGCCGTCTGTTGGAAAACTGTTCACAACGCGCAGACATTCCACGAACCGACAAACGCCGATTAAACATGTTCAGTCGGGTGAAAACCAACTACGACCAACGCCAACAACGGCCAACAACTGCCAACAAACGCCAACAGGGGTATCACACCAAACCAACTCCAACAGACGAGTTTGTTGGCCGTCGTCGGGGCGGTGTGAATTGGCCTTTAAATTTAGGGTGCTTTCACATTAGCACTTTTGGTGCGCACTCGGGTTCGATTGACGTCAGAGTTCGGTACGTTTGGATGATGTGAACACGGTCTTCTGAACTCGGGTGCGCACCCGTGAACCGTACCCGAGTCCGCTTAAAAAGGGTGGTCTGGGGTGCGGTTCAAGTGAACTCCGGTACGTTCGCTTCTGATATGAATGCAAAAACGTACCAAATTGCGGAAGTGAACCGCTATTAACGCCGTATTATTTGATGGTAATGTGTGTTTGTGTGTGTGTTTCACTCACTTTCCGACGAGCGTGACTTACGTGCTGCAAACAGAGAGATGTAGTGTAACGTTACCGTGTGTTCACACCGCCGCCGTCGAGAGCGTCAACATTCGCCTTGGCCACCCTGCCAACAACGCTGTACTGTTCGTTCAAACCGCCGCCGACGGGAGGGTCAAAGCAGAGCCAAAGTAAATGACAAGTCGCGTCAACCAATCGGAAGCCTCTCAAGCGAGGACCTCTACATTCTAATTGGTTGCCGCCGAACCGTGTCATAGCTCATTACCATAAAGTTAACCTGATTTCAACTCTCCTCGACGCTCTCACCGTCCAAGACGCGCCGCGCCGCTCTCACCGGAGCTCGCCGCCGGCTCTCATTGAAAATGAATGAGTAGCGTCACTTTGACGCTCTCACCGCCGGCGGTGTGCACACACAGCCTTTCATATTTCTGCTCACCTTCAGCTTTCTACATTCGCGGCAGACAGACGCAAGAGACGTTATGAACAAAACCAACGGTTCAAAAATATAAAAGTGAGGAGAGCAACGTTATGCTTTTTGCCGCCTTCTCCTGCGCCATTGTTACTAAGCAACATAGTAAACAGCTGCTGATTTGATGACGCAAACGAAGCGCGGGTCGGACCCAAATAATATAATGTGAACTTATGCTGCGTTCACGTCACCTCGTATTTACCGGATTCTTGAGATGACAACACGTGACGTTATATTCGGAGCTGTTCACGTCCTCAGACTGGGAATTAAGCGTTTCCATGGCACCACTACCAACGCCTAAATGAATCTACAGCAGTCAGGTGGTACAGCGGCCACGTGGTACATGTGGGAGCTTTCAGAAAACTCCCAGCTTACAAGCTGTAATTACGAGCTCTACGAGGACGTGAATGCTTTTTACAAGCTAGACTCTCGTAACTACAAGAATTACGAGGCCGCGTGAACGCACCTACAGTCCAGTGGGGGCAGCGGGAGGGGGGAGCAACCGAACTCGGGTTCAGTCCAGGCAATCGAACCAAGTGTGAAAGCACCATTAGTGTTGTTGGCATAACCAAATGTGACCCGATCTGGCGAAATGAGTCGGAAGTCGCAACGTTCTATTTTAAGATATGGGCCGATAATGTGGAAAAACAATGAAAAAAATCGATTTTTTTTTTAAGGTAATTTCAATCTCCCAAAGTTTCGTAGTCCAGATAATTGAGTAAAGGTATTTAAATGGCTATTAAATTTGACATGGTTTTACTAAATTAGCTGGAAATGAACTTCTCATCTCCTCTCGTCACTTCTGAGCATTTCCCGGTATCCCCTGAAACGTCATTATCTCCTCTACAAATATGGTGTTACACGTTGTATAACCAATCAAAAAGCTTATAAATGTAAACACACTGACCTAAACGCTGATTTTTAACAATGGGAAGCCCCGTTTCGACTGACAGGCACACGATCGGTCCAGGCCAGCCATCCTCCTGTCAGACTAGCGCGCCTTATAAAATAAAACTCCCATTTGCGTGTCTCTCTTTAAAAGCCAATAAAAATTGAATCCATATAGGTAGCACAAAAATTATTTTTGCATACAAAAGCAAAGACTTTAAACTTTCATATCAAGCCTCCAACATGCTTCTGTTGTGTTGTTTTCATCCTCTAATGAGTCTGAGTAATATGCTTTTACAACAAAAACAGCACAGCCGCTAACTGAATACAAGTATGTATTTCACGTGCTCATAACTTCATGAAAAATGCACAGATCATACAAATCGCACATCAATATTTAAAGCAGATTGAATCCCAAATGAATCCAAAATCAATATAATATATTGCGTTGATCACAAGATATACTCACGAAATGATTTAACATACTTGGCTAAAAACATGTCTCTCATCTCTCCGGGATGCAGTGTGTATCCAATGTTCACGGACCCATCCATGTTCGTTTTCCAACGTGGAATAACACATAATAGATATCATTTTAAAGCTTAGAATCTCATCTTTTTAATGCATCGAACCATTTTGAAAAACTCCTAACGAGTGCTGAGAAGTGCCTCTAAACCGGAGTTTACCCGTTGGCGCCACCTGGCTGCGGAAAAAATGAACAACAATTTTTCAAACTATTCTTTATGCTATCACCACGAAATTTGAACCAGATGCAGCTCACATATAGGAGAGCATCACCAAAAAATAATTTTTTAGCGATCTTATTGTGTTCCTGAGTAATTCCATGTCAAATAAAAAAAGAAAAATTATTTTTTAAAAATTATATATATTCTTTGTCTTTTATCAGCTGTTTCTCAGCAAGATAATGTCCAAATGTAATGTAATTTATATTTTCTTAAATTTTAAAATGTTTTCTATCAAATGATACCTATATACCTTTTGACTCTCCTTGCTAAAGTTTTGGAGTTATGAGTCTTTACTTTTGTGTGTCGCTCAGAAAAAAAAAAAAAAAAAAAGAACTCTAAAAAAGCCTTCAGGTCTTAAAGGGTTAATTCAAATAAATACTTTAAAATAATTTGAGCTTCAGCCTGGTTTAATAGCATTTATATATATATGTATATATAAAAATGTCTTTGGTCAAATTAAGCTGTAAAATAAATAGTTTATCCCTTTAAATGCAATGGATTTTGAAAGATATCAACAACAAAAAAAACGGGCAAAAAACTTTAAAAGTGATTTTCTCAGGTTTTCAATTTGAAAAAGAGGGCAGACGACCATAATTAAAATGGGTATATCTTTAAAACCATTCAAGGTATAACTTTGACTAGGATATCATTTTAAAGCTTATTGTCTCATCTTTCCATTGATACCAAAATTTCAATTTTGAAATTTGGGTCACTGCGACTCATTTTGCTGGATCAGGTCACAAATGTATTTTGGTTGATTCAGTAATGCTAAATAATATTTTTGACTTGAATAAAATCAATTAATTCAGATTTTACTGCATGAAACATATTTTTAGGTAATTGTTCTTGAAGAAAACATCAAAAACAACCATTGAAATATGGAAAATCTATTTGTTCCATTTTAAAGGTAGGGTTTCTATGGAGACCCACAAATGAAATGCAGAAGAAAAATATATAAACTGGCCATATTTTATTGTTGTTGTTGTTGTTGTTGTGTGTTTTTTTTTAAATGTATTTTGACAAGCAAACCTTTTTTCAGCATAAAAGTCAGCTATATGACTCACTTAATGACATTTTGAGTAAACAAAAAAAAAATAAAATAAAAAATAGATGGAACCCACTGGCTCATCTTGAGATGAGATGAGTCTGTAGATGAGTCAGTAGTGGCCACATATCTCACTCTTTACAAACTGATTGATTGAAATGAAATAAGCACTACAGATGAAACAATCAAGGCAGTCTGAGCAGCAGCAGTAATGGAAGTGATGTTTAGGCCATTAACAAACTATACATGCTGACTCTTTCTATCTTCCTGTGAATGCACAACATAAACACATAAACAAGCAAACATACAGTCTTACCAATTATCTGTCGTAAGAACAGTGTAACTGTGTCAGAGCGTCAGCCTGCAGGGCATGCTCATAGCGATGTAACCATTTAGAATCTTCATGCATCTGCAAGCAAATTCAAATAATTTCACTCATGCTCAAATCACCCTTCAGATCAACCTACACTGCACTTTATGACTGAGATGCAAGTTGGCACACACTTGTAAATGAGAGTAGGCCGAGTCAAGTTGCATTTTCCAAATTATGGTAATTTCAGTTTTTGTGTTGAACTTGTCACTTTTAAAGACATTTTTATTCATTTGTTCTGAAGAGCAAGTGCAAGTGAAAGCAGTGTGAGGTTTCTCATCACCTTCTCATATGAAGTATGCAGACAATGCACTTTTGATGAATAGGAAATTGATATGGTGGATATACTAGTAGTGAATGTGAAGAAGCATTTGAGAAGCTAAAGCTATACACGTCTCAGATGTTTTCTCACATTCACCAGTAGAGTGAACATCGAATGAGTGAGGCCTTTTGTTATTGAAGCAAAACGAGGGACTGCACAACTTGTTCTTGCCTTTCCGTCTGTGCTCATGTAATTTGTGCCAGCTTCTCCATTTGTGGATTAATCTTTCGATTAATGGTTATCCCGCATCCTGCAAGAACTTCTTCCTGGTCACAGAGATGCTTCTTCCCAGAATACTGTGAGGTACTTAGTGGCATAATGAAGTAAAATGTTCTACCATGTGAGTGGACAACTGCTGTGTTACCCTCGGTTCTGGAAGACGTGTAGAACAATGGCCGTTTAACCATCAAAAGTATTTTTAACTATTTAAAGATGCAGTAGGTGATCTGAGAAATGTTAACATTAGCCTGCTAGCATTGATTGAAATCATATGATCCCACCCTCCCTGCGAATCGCCATCCAAAACCATGCCTCCTCCAAAACACATGAAGGCGCACAACGCTGCTCTCGGCAAAGCATCACAAGAGAGGGTGATAAACTACCTCATGTCTCAAATCACATTATATTACAATAAAAATGAATATAGACAACTTAGAGAGCTTGTACCTGACTGCTGCAGATTAATTTCAGTGTTGATACTGTTGACATGGATACACATAATTCAGAGTCTGACTGAACAGCTCCGGTTAGAACGTCTCTTAGTTACGGTATATGACGTGAACGCAGCATAAGCTTGTTGTTTTGATTCAGTAGGAACTGTAAAAGGTGGTTGCTGTTTGTTTGCGGTGCTCCGTGACTGATGTCTGTCTACAAAAAATACTGCATAGCATGCAGACAATGTCTGTGTGAATAGGGTGCATGAGGGTAATGTAAAAACATATGTTGACAGGCAGGTAGGGCATTGTATTATTTAATTCCAACCAAATATAATGATTGGATTTACATTTTATGGTCTTACGCCTTTCACAGACGATATTTATAAAAAATAAATTTAGACTGTTTAACATAGTGATTGCTATCAGGATATGAGGAGACTTTCAAACAGTATAACAAAAAATGTGTCTGTAGAGAATCACCTATCGCACCTTTAACTTAATTGTGACATCAGCTGTTGAATGCACTTCTTCATCTACACTTAATCATGTACACATACTGTTCATATTAGAGTAAAAACAATTCAAAGCCACATAGAGAACTTGTAGGTTTCATCTGACAATAACTGTAACATGAATAATTCAATCTCATTGATTTGCTGCTTGGTCTGAATTGCTTAATTCTACAATAACATTGATCTCTAGTCCAGAACCCACAATCATTGTGTCTTGCTGGACAGTTGCAGTCTTGATTGATAGAACAAGTGTGGTCTTGACATGCTTAGGATACTATTTGTCTCCTCAATCACATGATAACACAGCAGCCTTGATGTCATCTTACAATTCATCAGACTGCTAGTCTACATTTCCAAAAAAAAAAAAAAAAAAAAAAAAAAAAAATCCCCATTGCTGTCAAAAGCTTATTCCCTGTACTTTTCTTCTTGTAATGTTGAATCACCACAAGGAGGTCAAGTCTGTGCTATTGGTACAGTCATGCCAGCCTGGGCTGCAGCTCTTTTTATGACCCACTAAGGGAATATTCACTCTTCTTGTAGAGCTGCAATATTGAGTCACAGTTTAACTTGGCCCAGGGCACTGAATGTTTAATGCACTATTGTGAAATGAGTATATGATTTGATCACTGTCTTTAAAAGAAGCATGTCACGCGACTCATGTCATATTCTCTCCAACTGTTTTAATAAAGTCAGCCCTTTCTCTAGATAGAGGCCTCTCTGAAGATATTTGTGTCTTCCAGGGCTCTAATTTATTATTTGTTAAAGAATACAGTCATGCTTATTATGTAGTCATCTCTCTGGTGAATTCATTAACGATAGCTGATATTGACCCATTATAAATATGAAGATACTCTCTCACAACCTAAAGCACATGATTTATCTTGTCTCTATTATAAGAGCAATGCATATCACTGCAAATTGCATGTTACATCTTTAAAACAAAGTACTTTACTTTTATGTTGCCTTTTCATATAATTTGGCCAAATGTCCCCACTGTCACATTTTGAGTTTGTTTTTATGATCTGTTTGTTTCTCTGTTCTTGTTTGAGTTTCTTTGTTATTCTTCTAGTCTGTTAATTAGTTCAGTTCTCCTCCATTCTCTACCTGTTTGTGTCCATGGTTACTAATTGATCAAGTTCCTCGTTTCAGGTGTGTCTTGTCAACTATCTCATCAGCTTCTCTGTTTGCCTACACGTATTTAAGCCGTCAGTTTCTGTCTGTTCATTGTCTAGGTTTGTTTTACGTCAGGGTGATTGTGGTATGTTTCTCCTTGGTACTTCTGTTTATTTTTTGGAGTATTATATTAAAAGTCTCCTTGAATATATCTCCTTCATCATGTGCTTTAGTACGCCCAACACATGTGACGCCCACAAAGAATACCAGTAATTGTTGACCTTGTGGGGGCAATGGCTTTTTTGGTCCCCATGATTATAAATCATACTACGTGATTTTTTCTTTTTTTTTTGAAAATGCAAAAAATGTTTTTAGAGGTAGGGTAAGGAGTGAGAATGTACAGTTTGTACAGGATAAAAATCATGTCTATGAAAAATGAAAAGTTTCCATAAAATGAGTTTGTATTCTCAGAACAAATTTTTGAAGAAATATTGGCTTATATTTTTAATGTACCAACACACATGAATTACTGTACACTGTAAAAAAAATCTTAAAATCTAAAATTTACGGTAAAAAAACAGCAGCTGTGGTTGCCAGAACTTTACTGTAAAAAATACAGTAGCAGCGTAAAAAAATCTGTTAAATTTACGGTAAAAAAACGTATTTCATTAACTGATATAATGTTAATTTACCAACCTAATGAAGTGCTAATATCTGTTTTGTACCTTTAAAATTCACTGACAGTCACCAAACACAGTGGTGATAAGAGTCACATGATGAATCAAAGTTCATCACAAGCAGCTTTTCCACAAGCTGAGGAGGACAATACTAATATATAGAAGGTGCACACAGTTTCATTCACACACACACACTAAACACCATCATGGCATGAAATTAAAAAAAATGCAATAAACATTAATTTAACAACATTACATGTAACATAAAACCCTAATGTACATAACTGATTAGAAAAAAATGAGAAAAACTAAGAAGAAACAGAGTTATTTCAACGAAAATATATCAAATGTGAAGTGTCACGCAGGGAATTGTGGGAATGTCAATTTACGGTTTTTCATTGTAAATTTTACAATGAATTATTTTTCACTTCCAAAAACTGTGAATTTAACGGTATTTTACCGTAAAATTACATTAAATGTACCATTAGATCTATTACAGTTATTCACCATATATAGTACGGAAACTTTCTGTAAACCAATTGACAGTTTTTCACCGCAGCATTTTTACAGCCTTTTACCTTTTTACCAGTCATTTTTTACAGTGTATGTTTCCCTAAAAATGATTGAAAATTGTTTAACTATTATACAAAATATATTAATTCACATTCTATTGTTAGCTGAAGGCATAAATGCATGGGATGTTGATGTCTGAAACAATTATAAAACTAAATTATTAATTACTGAGGATGATAATCCATTTATCAAAGCTGTCTTTAATATAAATTTATGAAGGTGTAGAAGAAAGGCAATAAACACAATCACTTGTTTTTCATACAGTTGATGTCTTAGAGAACCAAGGATTTTGAAACAAAACAATTATCAGAATTCACTAGATTCACTGACTAAAAGCAGATAATATTACAATTTTATTTTTCAAAGTTTGTTACAAAAACATTAACATTGGGCAGCAAAATGAAAGAGGCCATCCCTGCTGATATGTAACAGTCCATCCAAGGTCTAGAAGACACATAAATAAACACACATGCAACACGAACAAACAAGCAAGAGTACTTGATATTTTAGTATAAAAAGGAGAAAGTGACTAGGCCTACTTAAAACTGATTCCATACACAGCAAAGCGATGAGACTTCTTACCTGTTATTCCCACAATAAATCTGTCCTCAGTGAGTTATAAGAGAGCTGAAACATGATTTCCTCTTGTACAATACAATGTAAATCCTTGTGTATGAATGAAACTTCCAATAAAAATGTAAATATGGTTGGTTGTTTTGTCGTGGATTAAGAGAACTTAGCTTGATCTTGAAAGAGGCAACATTTGCAACTGCAAATTTGTGAAGATGGAAAAGAGCAGAAACCCTTAATACATGTATTAATTACAACTTGATTTTGTATTTCATTTTTGCGAGTTTGTGGGTCATCTTTCCTCACAGTCTGTGCATATTCACTCAATAGCCTCCTCAAGTCTATGTGATCCTCTCGGTGCTCCACTGCACTAATCCACCCCAGAAGCTCAATGTGAGATAACCAAGAAGGCTGTCTTCTCTCGCCATCCACTGAAAACACAATTATTCACATTGGAGTCCTCCCAAAAAGAAAAAGAAAAACAAAAAACTCCTCAATCTTTAAATTGTCTGTTTGTTTGCAAGTTCTTAAAGAAGTGGTCCGGCTCTGGGTGAGGCTGTCCGGGCTCCCAGTCTTTAGCTGAAATCGAGGAGTTACGGTGAAGTGAGGAATCTCGGCTGAGACTGCTGTCCAAAAGTAGGTCAGGATGAGGTGGCGGAGGCAGGATCCCTGGGTCAGGCTCGCTGGTAGAAGAACAGAGGGAGTCTGTTTTCATGGGACGATAATCACGCACACACTCCTGCCTGGGCAGTGTCCGACTAGTCTCGTGGACCTCGGTGCTGCCATTGGAGGTGCTTCTCCAGTCCCAGGTGTTCCCGTTGCCGGAAGATAGACGGACCACTGGGTGATGAGGAGCGTGAGCGTCTACTGTGACAATGCTGCTTCTGTCTTGCTCCGATGGGATGCGGTAGTACGGAGACTCTGAGCCAGTGCTGGAGGTAGCGCAGGACGAGGCGGTCTCAGAGGACTTTGGTGTGGTGATGGTAACTGGACCGTGTTGCTTAGACATAGCAATGACCTGCATAACCCGTGGCTGGTTGGGCAGCCGTGGAGGTTCTGGCGTGGCAGCTGGTACCGGACCTCCTTTCTCTGTCATGGACAGCCATTTAGCCCTTGTGGTGGCGCTTTTAGGTGACACCGGTGGTGGTCTGGTGGCTTCCTCTGGGATATGAACCAACTGCGGGGCACCGGGTCTCTGAGGCATCATCACCCTGGCACCACCTGCTGCTGTCGTAGCTCCCCTGTTGGCTTGCACAGTAGGATAAAGTGAAGACGGCATGCCCAGCTCATCTGAAGCTTCCTCCTCGACTCCACCAATTCCCTCCGAAGTTGCTCCCTCCTCCTCCTCCTCATCCCTAAGGCTGAGACTGCGCATCTCCATTGATTTCAACTTCCATTCGGACACCAGCTGTTTAGAACGTTGAGAATCCATCGGCACATGGAACGTCATGTGACGCTGAGCAGGCTCCTCCATAGCGTTGGTGTTAGCACGGGGCAGTGTGTTACTGAAGGTCACCATCGTCTCCTTCCCCATCGGACTGCGAGGAGCCAAGAGCTCGACATCTGCACTAGCTCTTTTCAGGCTGCCCATTGAGGCTTTCTCTCGACGCACCTTACGGTTCAGGCCAGCAACATGTGGCGGGGCCGAGAGCTCATCGTTGCTCTCAGAAGCATGGGCCTTTTGGTAAACCGAGTCGTGGCCACGCTGTGTCAGTTCTCTAAGAGGATCTTTTTGTGGAGGATGGGGTTGCTTCAATGGCCTAGGGGAGGCTTCTTCATTGGACTTAAAGTTCCCCACCGCATATAGTGCCTGGAATGTGAGAAAGACTTGTTATTGTAAGGTTAATGAGAGTCCACTAATTAATCTGGCATTTTTACAACATGAAGACAAATTAATTAGATTGTGTGTACACCAAAGGTGTGTGGACACCTAAACACTTAATTCATATGTGCTTATTGAACATTTCATTTGAAAAAATTGGGCATGGGCATAATTAGGGAGCTGGTCTTTGCTGCTATTACAGCTTTTATTGTGGTAAGGTTTTCCAATAAAAATGTTATTAATGTTTATTGCAGGGGTAGCCAACCCAGCAGCTGTGTAGGTAAACTTGCAGAGTTTTTACAGGAAGAAGAGAGTCAGTGTTGTTCCACTCAATGTTAATCACTTCAAAGAGTTGACAATTAGCTGAAAAATGTCTCCCACTGTTAGTTCGACTTTAATGTGAGACCAAATATTCTCTATAGGGTTCAAATCTGGACTCCGACCAGGCCAAAACATGAGCCTTATGGACTTGTTCTCAAGCCACTTCTTGGTTGTCTTTGTAATTTTGGTAGGAGTATTGTCTTGTCGAAAACTAACATCTGATCATTCTTCTTTGGATAACAACTTTTCAATTGTGGAAAGGAAGCCATTCTGCAATATTCTCCTGTACATCAAAGCATTAAATTATTTTTTACAGTGAAGCTCACCAATACCAGCAGATAAAAAGGCTCCCCACACAATAACACCTCTTCCTCCATGCTTCAATGTGGTAGAGATGCATTTATTATTATATTTCTCAGCAGATTTTTCGAAGACATTGCTCTGGAACATCACCATGCAACTCGTGTTCATTGTGATTCATCACTCCACACACAACTTCCCATATTCTTCCAAAAACTTCATTCTGTCTTGTTTTTCTGAGACAGCATTGGCTTTTTAAGTAGTGCATTTGCTTAATTTTAGCTAATTTCCCGACCAATAACTTAATAAGACAATTAAAAGCTTATTGTTTAGCCATTTTGGGTTTCTTTGCACCCCATTCTATTATAAATGTTTGTCTAAGGAGATTTATGATTTTATGCACTTACTTGTAAAAGGTTTAGCTGAAATAGCCAAACCCATTAGTTAAAAGTCCACATACTTTAGGTCATGTAGTGTAAAAACAAAACATTTGCTGTTCATCAGTTATACAGAGCTTTCTTTTACCTATTTTCTATATTAATGTAATGATAATTTCAGAAATTGTTTCAACCCACTTGACTTGTTATGGAGATTATAGCACAAAAGCATATCAGAGGAAAGAGACGAAGCAAAGAGATGACATGAAGAGAGTGAAAAGGAGCTGTGAAATTGTCCCTGATGAATCCTGAAGGATTTCTCTTCCTCTAATAGAATAGAAATCCTAAATATAGAGCTTGCAGTCGACAGATTAGAAAAGAGTGAAAGAAGGAAGATAAATAAGTCTTGATATCCTCTACTATCCCAAAATTGTAGCTGTCAAAGCAAAACATTTTCAGACTAGTGAACTACAAAACCATTAAAGACTCACTAGATAAACAGCGATGCCAGCCCCAATCACAAAGCCCACGTAGACGTCAATCGGGTGGCTTCGATACTGGGTGATTTGGGTCAGACTTGCCAGGGCTGCTGCTATGGCAAATGCAAACACCAACACAGGCTTCAATAGCTTGGTGCTGTCTGAGATAGTGGCATTGAAGTACATCTGAGTAGAGAAACATGAATGTCACAACAACATGACAACTGCTAAAACCCTAAAAATATAACAGCTGTCTCAAATTAAACATTTTTTAAACTTAAAGTTTGGTTTTTCGCTTCACGCTACATTGTAAACCTAAAGTAAATGCTATAATATGATATTAGTTATATAATTTAGAGCTAATTCAATATAAGTAATTAAAGCTGCAGTCTGTAAGTTTTGCCTCTTTGTTGCCATCTCTGTTTGAAACCTGCAATTGCAGTTATTTGCAGAATTATCATCTTTATCACCTTTATCGGCGCGGCTTGTCAGCGCGGATGAATCTAATGTTTGCTGTCAGTCACCAAATCGATGTGGATACTGTACTTCGGAATCACAGATTCTATGTCTCAGAAGTATGACCAAAATAAGAATTTCCACTGTAAAATGTTAAGTAACATGTCTGCCACTTTTGTTCTGACCACCTGAGAAAAAAAGCATTATTGATCTGCCGACTGTAGCATCCTCCACATGCCATATAGCCTACTAGCTGGGACTCCTTTTTTATGCATACAGACGTGAATTTCCCGCAGAAACCCACCAGTACCATTTGAATTAGAAAACATTATTACAAGCTTACCATTGTGTATCGGGCTAAGGTAAGGAGATAGTTTTGAACATTGGCTGGTTATGTACTTGCTCAAAAATTGATTTTGTATAATTTTAACCAAACAAAGTTACTGACAGCAGCTTTAAGTAAAAATAGTTATACTTTAATCACAGATCTTATGAGTTAAATCTACTTGCAGCTACTTAATTTGACTTAAATGGTTAAGTCTGCAATTTGAGAAGACACTTGCACTTCCATGGGGAAAGACATGCAATTCCCTGTCCACTTTAACTGAGTCAAATGCCTCAGTTTTATTTATTTATTTTTACAACAACCAATTTGCATGCTTTTAAAGTATGGTCAGCCAATTAGATTGTACAGGATAACACTAATTTCCAATTAGAATGAACTAAAATACTCCAAATGTAGTTACAGCAGCTTGAATGTCTCTCTTTACTGTCCAGAGAGAATAACTTCATTAACAGTTGGAATCCCACATTGAGTTCAACGAGGCATAGCTAACAAAAGAAGACTAATGAGCATCTCAAGCTCTACAGCTAGGAGACACCAAGCTGAATGTGGCCTATATACTCCACGCTCTATCATCAGAGGTCACGCAGCAACTGACACGGTTCTACGTTGTTTAATGCTGATGCGGGATCCTTCTAATAACAGTGCTATCTCAACAATCACAGTGGCAGGGTTTCCCAAATTACAAGTATTTTGCATCAGATCATTTTAAAATCAAAGTTCCCTGAGAGAAATTAAGAGAAATGCTTACGGAGATGTAGACGGCTGCAAACCCAGACAGAGTGGCGTGTTGGGAGGGGAAAGTTTTCCTGATAACACAGAGACAGAAAAAAGGGGAAAAATTACAGCGACTTCAGTAACACATCACATGAATAATCTCAGAGCGCAGCCAAGAGTTTTAGCTTGTGAGGAAGAAATGTAAATGAGCCAAGGAAGAGATGCAGGAGGAATGTACCACACTTCAGTGAGCAAAACACAATGTCATTTCTGTTCAGTAGCTTCCATGTGCCGCCTGACAAGGATTTGGGGACAAATCCATTTGTAATCCTTGTTGGTGCAATGGGATAGAAACTGAAAACTTGAAATAAACATCTATTTTTCATCCTGTTTAGTCCACGCATTGGATGCGGAACACTAGGGGGACGAATTGTGCATGAATTTCATTTGCAATGTGTTTTTTTTTGTAGCAGTTATGTGCAAATACAATATGCAAATCACGTAATGCAACCCAAAATGCAGCAACAAAATGAATTTACCCAGTCATATGTGAGAAAGCATGGTGTTGTTTATGTGTATTCACCTTGCTGACAGGATGGCATACTGGTCCCGGCCTGAGCAGATGTCCTGGGTTATGTAGGGGTTTTTATCGCAGGCCACGCCCGGCAGTGTGTAGTTGGGTTTGCACACAGTTAGGAAGAAGGGAGCATGATAGCCAGTGGCCAGCTGGATAACGTCAGTCACCAATGCAGTGGCGCACAGCCCAAACACATGAACACCTGTGAGGGGACGAGAAACTGTCAGCGTGGAACCGTGTGAACAGAGCCAGGCTTGTTTTTGTTTGTCTGTGTGAATCCTACATGGCCAACACTCAACCATATGCTTCCAAAATAGACAAACCTGTGAAAATGTCTGAATGCTGTCGAGTGTATAATGAATAATGAATGACAGAAGTCAGAGGAAGTCCAAGTATTAAAACTAAAAATAGGAGATCTAGTGGACCGTCCAAAAAAATTCCTCAAGTTCTCCTTTAAAGGTGCCCTAGAATTCAAAATTGAATTTATATTGGCATAGTTAAATAACAAGAGTTCAGTACATGGAAATGACATACAGTGAGTCTCAAACACTGTTGTTTCCTCCTTCTTATATAAATCTCATTTGTTTAAAAGACCTCCAACGAATAGGCGAATCTCAACATAACACCAACTGTTACGTAACAGTCGAGATCATTAATATATACGCCCCCAATATTTGCATATGCCAGCCCATGATCAAGGCATTACACAAGGGCAGCCAGTATTAACGTCTGGATCTGTGCACAGCTGAATCATCAGACTAGGTAAGCAAGCAAGGGCAACAGCGAAAAATGGCAGATGGAGCAATAATAACTGACATGATCCATGATATTTTTAGTGATATTTGTAAATTGTCTTTCTAAATGTTTCGTTAGCATGTTGCTAATGTACTGTTAAATGTGGTTAAAGTTACCATCGTTTCTTACTGTATTCACGGAGACAAGACTGTCGTTATTTTCATTATTAAATACTTGCAGTCTGTATAATTCATAAACACAACTTCATTCTTTATAAATCTCTCAAACAGTGTGTAATGTTAGCTTTAGCCATGGAGCACTATCAAACTCATTAAGAATCAAATGTAAACATCCAAATAAACACTGTACTTACGCGATTAGACATGTTGCATGATGAACACTTTGTAAAGATCCATTTTGAGGGTTATATTAGCTGTGTGAACTTTGTTTATGCTGTTTAAGGAAAGCGCGAGCTCCGTGGGCGGGGAGCGGGAGCGTGACCTAAATCGGCTCATATTTAATGATGCCCCAAAATAGGCAGTTAAAAAAATTAAAAAAAAAAAAAAATCTATGGGGTATTTTGAGCTGAAACTTCACAGACACATTCAGGGGACACCTTAGACTTATAATACATCTTTTAAAAAGACGTTCTACGGCACCTTTAAAGATGTTTGTTGTACCATTCAAAAGTGTATTATTATTTTAACTGTAATCTTCTTATTGCAAATGTTGATTATACTCGAGAAATCTTGTTTTCTTGATTTACTGCGAGTACCATGTTTAACCATGCCTAATATCGATCTAGCTTACTACAGCGTGCAACAAGTGTCTCATAGTAGCCACCGAGTGAACGCACAGAGTAGCACTATAACAACTTTCAACACACAACAACAGCGCTGCGTTACCCCATATATGCTTGACCGGAAGAAGCGGAAGCACTCGTCTGCGGCATAATAAAAGTTCCGCTGCTCCCGTTAATAATCTCATCCATGAACATGATTTCTGCCCGAGTCCTGTCCTGATTCTTTTCCACCAGCTGTGAGGTGAAGACAACATCTCCCAAGAATCCACACTCAATCTCAGAGTTATCAAGCTATGCCTTTGTTTTGAATAAGCGACCTCTAGCGGCGAAAATCTACATAGTGTGCCTTTAAGTCTATGCATGTCAAGTATATTGGCCATTGAATCATTGTTCTCTCTACAGAAAAACATAATAATTTCATTAGTTTAATATTTATATTAACATTTTTCATAATTAAACATTGATTAATTGTAATTTCCCACTTCAAGACTTAGGTATCTCTTAACATACCCACAAAGCGCACTGTTCTGCGTAAGAATGAGTTGAAGTTGCAGCCTCCTGCATTGATACTCCCTTCTGAACCAGAGCGAATCTTCAGTTTGGACTGCATGCAGTACATCAAGGCTTCACCCAGCATGATCTAAGCCAAAAATGCACAGAAGAATGAGAGCTGCCTGAAGCAACATTAGAAATCCAATCTGTCAAGTGTTTAATTATGCTTAACACAAGATGCTAAAACTCAGTCCTTGACCATGCAATTCACTGGCCATGCTGTTACTGGTTACATTGCATCAATGAATAGAGTAAAGGAATTTTATGTAATTTTCACAGTAGCTACACTGAGATAAATAGGTTAGGCCGTTTATGAATAGAGTATGAACACTCACAGACGCTGCAGGGCCAGCAAAGGCCAGGCTGAGCAGCATGAGCAGAGGGATGAGCTCGTCTCCTGTTTCCACATAGGGCATGCTCAGTGTGCGGTCATGGCAACGGAACCCAACTTTGGCTGGCTGTAATACGTCTGTCAGCTCCAAGAAGTAAAGAGAGATCATGGAGGATGCCACTATTGGCAGCTGAGAGAGATAGAAAGAATAGGTGGGTTATGGGAAAGGTGGCACAAGAGAGGATTATGGCAGGAGGAATCAGTCAACATTTACTGCATGGACACATTCAGGAATTATTTATGTGAACAATATTAGGCATACAGTGGCCCCCAAAACATTTAAACACTGGTACGAATTATTTGGAGAAAAAAAAAAAGTGTAAACATTTTTCATATTTGATTTGAACACATTTGGACTGTCATAATCTGTGCTGATTTCTGTTTCATTCTCAAACACTTTTAAGTTTGTTTATAGTCATTTTCTTGTGTTTTCTTTCTGTTTACATCAATATTATCTCATTGAAAAGGAATAAAGCCGTTTAAGCCCAAATAATCCTTTCTGAAATCTTGTTAAAAGCTCTTAACCCTGGTTATAGATGTACTTGACATCGCCTTAATTTAACATGATAAGAAGCTGAGTTTTACAGTATCCAGCTTCACTATATGTAAAATAAACGGCATCTTTGGTGTTAAATATCACATTTGTAAGTCATTCCATGTCATTTATTACACAGCTAGGATGCACATTTCATTTTACAATCTCATACGTTTCATCACATCGTTATATTGTAACTCAAAGTGACATGTAAATGGCGTTCAATGCAGATGACTCCCTCACAAGTGGTGCATGGCAGTGGTGCGTAACATGCAATTTTTTTAGGCAGTTTAAGGACAGGATGAAGAAGGCATTTAGAGATTGTTAAAGCTTTACCACAAAAACTAAAATACAATGAGAGCATACCTCCACGAAATAGAAACATGGCAGCAATGTCATGCTGTCTTTGGGAGGCTTCTTCTTGGGCTTGTCTTTTGGAGACATCATTTTGGGGTTTGGCCGAGTAAAATCTGAAAGTGAATACAGTCAAGACAGAATAAGATCACACATGTGATATTTAGAATTAGAATTGTTTCTATGCTTGTGGCACTAAATAGCCTGCAACTTTTATTTGGCTCAACCTAAAATAGTCTTGGAATAGTGTTCAAATCAGTCTGGTAAATGGACCACTGAGAATGCTTTTTTGCTCACCAGCCACTGTGGCTAGTGGTTTTCCAAAGTTACTAGCCACTCAGCATTTTCACTGGCCACAATTTTGACATCGAAACCATAGGGAAAAACCACCATATAGATATTTTTTAATATTATCTCATAATTTGGCAGCAGGTTTATTAGGCTGCTGTCACTTTAAGACCTGACGCATGAATCCATTATGCCGTTACGCATGCGTTTTCTTTCCCAACTGTTTAAGTTCACTTAAAACATAACTGACTGTGTTTACGTGAATACTTACAAAGACCGGCATTTTGACATTATTTTGTGTGTATTTGACTGTTTAAGTACAATAAGCAGAGAAAAAGAACTCAATTTAGTGCTGAGAGGCAGATTTATGTGCGCACTTTGGGTGTGAGCACAAAATCTGCAGGAATGAGTCAAAAATTTGCGCAATACACGCAATCCCACGCTGAAATTCAAGCCCTGTAACAACAACAGTATTCATCTGCAAGATGCGCAGAGAGCAAGAGCAAGAAAACACAGTTGGTATTGTGTATCTATTCTGCGGAAAAGTATTGATATGTATTGAAAAGTTAATATTTTTGACAACACTACATTGCACTTAGTTTATTATTTCAAAAGCCTTTTTAAAAGACTACAATTGAAAAATAATTGTTTAAATATATATTTATATATATATATATATATATATATTTTTTTTTTTTTTTTTTTTTTTTTTTTTTGATTGGCCTGAAGAGAAAATAAATAGAAGAAAAACCACGATTTTTTGTGTGATATAGTTTTTTTTTTTTTTTTTTCAAAGGTGATGATAATAAATTATGAAGCAAACCATGCCGGCTCATCAACATATCCTCATGCATGTAATAAAATCCACTGGTCTTTGCGGCTAAAAATAAAAAGACTGCATAGTCAGTCAATATCAACCTACTATCAGATTAATACAGAGATGTGAATATTTGTACTGTAAATGGTTCTGCATATGCCCATAAAATTGATTAGTGACTTAGTTAGGCTTCCCTTATTGGAGTTGCCTTGCGGAATTCACTATTGACATAGCGCGCAATAGCCTGAAAAGCCACATCTCTCTCCAGGCGGACAGCTAATGAAAGTTGGGTGACACATGGTGGCCATATCAGCTTCCACGCCTCACACTGCACAAACAAAGAAGGCTCTTTTCAGGGGAGAGGGGACTATTTATCCTGCACAACTTTGTTTGTCTCTGAAGAGAGAGGGGGATAAGGAGAAGGCAGAGAATGAACAGACTCAAGTCTCTGCTGTCAAGGAGTCTATTGCCTGGCAAATAAAAAGAGCTTAGCAATAAAGCAGCAATCAAGTTGGTCTGTGAGCCTCTTCAGCAATATGTCTGAGCTGGTGGGAAGATGGTACTGAATAATTACGTTTTAAGCATAGAGAAAGTGAGAGATTATTCAACTCATTTTAGTGATTCCTAACTCAACACTGGAAAAAGATATTTGAAAAGAACCTGAATGAGAGTCTGCAGGGCCCATGCCCAAGATCTAAGATAACCTTAAAGGGTTAGTTCTCCCAAAAATGAAAATTATGTCAGTAATAACTCACCCTCATGTCGTTCCAAACCCGTAAGACCTCCGTTCATCTTCGGAACACAGTTTAAAATATTTTAGATTTAGTCCGAGAGCTTTCTGTCCCTCCATTGAAAATGTATGTACGGTATACTGTCCATGTCCAGAAAGGTAATAAAAACATCATGTGTAGTCCATGTGACATCAGTGGGTTAGTTAGAAGTTTTTGAAGCATCTAAAATACATTTTGGTCTAAAAATAACAAAAACGACAACTTTATTCAGCATTGTATTCTCTTCCGGGTCTGTTGTATATCTGCGTTCACCGACTCCGCAGTGCTGCTTCTTCTTCTTCTTTCCTGTTTTACGGCGATTGGCATCCAGCTTATTGGTGCATTACCGCCCCCTTCTGCTCCGGACAGTGACGCGATTAGGACATCCGCGACATGCACACCTACGCACCATTTTAAAAAATATAGCAATACCAAAATACAAACTATGTAGAATAGCTTGAATACAGCGTGCGTCTCCCTCAGACTGTAAACGAAGCTCGGGTGCACCGAATAACATGTCAGCAGCGTCACTGTCCGGAGCAGAAGGGGGCGGTAATGCACCAATAAGCTGGATGCCAATCGCCGTAAAACAGGAAAGAAGAAGAAGCAGCACTGCGGAGTCGGTGAACACAGATATACAACAGACCCGGAAGAGAATACAATGCTGAATAAAGTCGTAGTTTTTGTTATTTTTGGACCAAAATGTATTTTCGATGCTTCAAAAACTTCTAACTAACCCACTGATGTCACATGGACTACTTTGATGATATTTTTATTACCTCTCTGGACACGGACAGTATACCGTACATACATTTTCAATGGAGGGACAGAAAGCTCTCGGACTAAATCTAACATATCTTAAACTGTGTTCCGAAGATGAACGGAGGTCCTACGGTTTTGGAACGACATGAGGGCGAGTCATTAATGACATAATTTTCATTTTTGGGTGAACTAACCCTTTTAATGTATGCAGTGAAAGAAGGGACTTCAGTTACGTGTAATGTTAGCAAAATCATGCGTTTAAAAGCCAATTTCATGAAGTATGCAACCAATTTAAGTAGTTTCACCTTGGGAATGCAAAATTTTTATCATTATATGGTAAAATAATACTTTTTTTGCCATAACAACATGCAACATTAAGTCATTAAATGTGGTTAATTTTATTATTTCGTTACTGAACTACTTATATTGAGTTTATTGTTTGCATTTTAAATAGATTCAGAATTGTTACAAAATATATACTTTTTTCATTACTCTCTGCTTTAAATGCTTGATGAATTCTGGCTGTCAATATTTTTAATCTTCATCAGCTGGAAATAAATCACTCCGAAAGTGATTCCAACGATACTGTTCATCTGTGTCCTTATCGTTAGTTATTGTCAACTAGAACGATTGTTAAAATGTGTGTTATTTGTTATCGTTATAGTTATCATTCTGTTTCTATGGCTACTTCATCGAGCGAAAGCAACTTCTGTTCATGAGAGTCTAGCGCACTCATTTATGTTTTAGTTTTTGTTTTCTTTTATCTTACTTTTTTGGTTACTGAAACGTTTACAAAAGGTGATTAAATGTACACTTGTTAATAAAAATAATAGTTTTAAGACTCCCCACCCCCCATCTTTTTGTTTGTTTTGTTTTGACCCCTGTCGGTGTGTGGGGAGGAATGGGGGGTCAAGCTTCTGACCGAACACACCCGCCCCCCCCCAAACAAAATTCCCACCCTTGAATCACTGATCTACTGTACCAGCTGCGCTGTCCACTACACGGTACTGAAACTGTTCCGACTGAGCAGTGCTCCCTCTGACACATGGCTACAGCAGAGATGTAACATTAAAGGATGAAGAGGGTCATCTGTGCATCATTCGAGATTTCACGTGACAATAATCTCCTGTTTGTCTTTTAGCACATAATAGCACATCTTATGTGAAACCCCCCTTTAAGGTAAATACATTTTCGTTGATTTTTGGCATTTCAAAATGTCCTCGTGGCCAGTTACCATCTCACATACCTCTCTCCTCTCCTGAAATGGTGTCATGAATTATTCTGGATGTCGTTCAGAAACACCCCGCGTGATGCAAAGGAACTTTTTTTATATTTAATGTGTATTTGAGAAAAGGAAATATACAAAACCCCGCCACGAAATCTTGATACTACATGTCAGCTTTCACCATGTCTGCTTTTAAGGGCTCCCGGGAACAGGCTCGGTCACCATCCGACAGACACTGCATCTCACCTCTTTCTCGTTGATGTTGGAAATTCATCGACTCCCTCCGACCCCTTCTCCGTCGCTTCGTTCTTCTGTGGTGCTCCAGCTTTCCTCAGTGCGACTTAATCCATTTCACGCTTGTACAATATATCTTTGTGTTCACTTCCCCCCGTGCGCTGAAGGTAAGTGATCGGATAAAAAGTATGAATGGGGCTGGACACTCCACTTATATTTCCTAAACGTAGCGAAGTCCCAGAAGTATATGTGAGTAATTTCCTCGGAATTGGGCCACTTTCTCATGGAGATCTCAAACACAGTCCTCTCGGATGAGCGGATAGTAATCGAAACAGGAATGCAGTGACTGTGTAGGGCACCGTGAACACAAAAGGCTACTGGGAAGGGGGTTTCTTGAGGGAGGGGACAGAAATGAGGGAGGAGGCGGTCCACTTTTTAACACAAACGGACGGAGAGCATCTTAACCCCCGCTTATTTCCAGTCATCAAACCGTAATTGCACAAGAAAAGAGATGTAAAGACGCGACAGATTATACGGGAGTTCCATTCACGGCCGCAAGGGTTAAGTCGCTCCTCTCTTTGTGCATGTTCATCGACTGCTCCATCATGCTGGACGTTATCTGTGGGCTACTTTTGAGATATTCTGCTCGGAGCAAATGTCGCATGTGGACCCAAGTATGAAGCGTAGGGTCTTTGTTTATTTTTATGGGGTGGGGCTGTATTTGGACCATGCGCTCCTTTGTGTCTAGGTATGTTTCCCGTCACAAGCGGACAGCAGCACATGGCGCAGCACGCCTCCAGTGAGAACATGTCAGCGCGTCATCGCAGGCTCACGCTCGCTCATCGCTGCTCTTCGCTCGAGTGAATCTCGCATTTTCCTTGAATCATAGGGCGACCATGAGTGTTTCTAATTTTAGTTCCAAATTTCTATCAATTTTACTGGTAGTCTACTGTATGAAAATTTTGTGGATATAATATGTCACAGTTTACTTTATTTTGCTATCCTCATTTATATAAATGAACTATAGTGTCCTGCACCCACTAGTAAAAAATATATGAAAAATGTCTTAATTTTTAGTTTGACTGTGTGTGTGTGTGTGTGTGTGTATACATATATATAATATGTATACACACACACACACACACACACACACACACACACACATATATATATATATATATATATATATATATATATATATATATATATATATATATAGAATGTGTGTGTGTGTGCGCGTGTGTAAAAACACAAATAGCAAGTGTTTTGCTTTTTGTTTCAGATGGAGCTTTCATGTGCTGCTTGGTTTTAGTAATAAATGCCATTAAATTTGGTTTGGGTAGTGAATAAAATATGAATCGATGACAAATAAGAGATTATAAACAGGAGAACTGTTTCCAAAATCTAATTCAAAATAATAAATAATTTGTTAGTTTCATACATTTCTGAAAATAAAAATGATTTGACTCTAGTCTTGATCATTATTTTCAAAAACGTTTTCAAATATGTCCAAGGTTAAAGGGATAGTTCACCCGAAAATGAAAATTTGATGTTTATCTGCTTAACCCCAGCCCATCCAAGATGTAGGTAACTTTGTTTCTTCAGTAGAACACAAATGATGATTTTTAACTCCAACCGTTGCCGTCTGTCAGTCAAATAATGGGAGTGAATGGGAACACAATCTATAAGAGTCAAATAAACATGCACAGATGAATCCAAATTAAACCTGGCGGTTTGTGACGACACATTGATGTCCTAAGACACGAAACAATCGGTTTGTGCGAGAAACCGAACGGTATTTCTATAATTTTTTACCTCTAAATGTCCAGCTGCTTTCAGCACTCGGTTAGTGAGGTCTGATCACGCTCTGACAACGGCAGTGATGTCTGGCACTCATTGAAGTATAAGCGCGAGACATCACTACCGTTGTCAGAGCGCGATCAGACCTCACTAAGCGAGTGCTGAACGCAGTTGGACATAGTGGTGTATTAGAGGTAAAAAATTATATAAATACTGTCCGGTTTCTCGCACAAACCGATCGTTTCGTGTCTTAGGACATCAATGTGTCACCACGAGTTGCAGGATTTAATTTGGATTTGTCCGTTCATGTTTTTTTGACTCTTATAGACAAAGTTCACACGCAATATACGACTGATAGACCGCAACGGTTGGAGTTAAAAATCATCATTTGTGTTCTACTAAAGAAACAACCTCACCAACATCTTGGATGCACTGGGGGTAAGCAGATAAACATCAAATTTTCATTTTTGGGTGAACTATCCCTTTAACAATACTGTTACAAATATAATTTAATTTTGATTCATGAATATCAAGGAATTTGCTTAGAGTTACTCGATTTGACCTGAACAAAGCATAGCTTTCGTAAATTTGTCAAAATATGTTTTTTATGTAATTACAGTACAGGGTCTAAAGGGGTCCTTTGTGTATGAATTGCATTTGTAATTTTTTTGAATAACTTAAATTCAATGTTATTTGACAAGGAACAGGACACTAAATATAAATGCAAAGCTGCAAAATCTCAGCACACATTTCTTCAAATGCACCATACCAGAGAACTGAAGCGAGGGGCAAAAAAAAAAAGAAAAGAAAAGGAAAACAACTCCTCCCCCTATTTCCCCCCTCTCTCACACTAGAAGAATAGGGGGTCTCCTCTCAGCAATGCGCTTACCCTTAGTTTCCCAGGAGACTGTATGAGGCCTCTTGGGCAGTCCTCCTATACCTCAGGATTGGGCCCAGCTGCAGGGAGTTAATAAAATCATCAGTCAGCCATTCAGCCTCACTCCTCACATCCTCTCTGGGCAATTAGTCGCACACCCTATGTGGCTCGACTGCCTTCACAACATGTTTCACGCTCTCATCAATTTCATACACTCATTACAGACTCAAAATGGAGAATGAGGTACTACTAGACCTTGCAGCTTCTCCAAGTCACAGTATTCAAGAGCTTCTCTCTTGAAAAGATCTCTGTGTATTAATCTCAATTGAATGCTTTTGGTTTCAGTTTGTATTATGACAACTGACCTAATTATTGTGTTCAGATATTCTGCTCTGGTCCTTGCAGGTTCATAATAATTTTATGGACTCACTGCATGATTGTATTATGATTGATTTTTGCTCGGCTCTCACTTCAAAACACGTCTCATATGGCCACGTATAAAAGAAATACTGCTGTTTAAATGTGTGGTGAGGGACCGGCTCATATGTCAAGGTATATGTCCACTGACATTCCCATTACTTTCCATGAGTATACGGCTCCCTGGCTGTGCAATGTAAAAATGATTTTGCCAGGTAATACAGGGTGCTTTTGTCTTCCGAATCTTTATTTCTGTGATTGGTATGGGAAATACTAAAAACGAGAAAGGAGTGGTGTTTCATTCGCAAGCTCCTATTTTTGACAAAACCTAACAGTTTTTGTCACAATACTGCAAAACAGCACTGAAGACCCCTTGTGGCATAAGCTCGCCATCACAGCTGCTAGTTTCACGTGGAATCCTTTTGGCACCTTAGATTTCTTTCTTTTGACAAATGTAGAATAGATGCAATTATATTTAAATTGTTTTCTGGAAGCAACAATTCAGTCAATGTGATTGAGAAACCAAAACAAACATTCCATTATGTTTTCATACATTGCTTCTAACAGCAGAGGAGATAAGTTAACTGAAAACCAAATGCAATGTGCTGCATTATCATAATTTGCAACATTATTATGATAATTTAATTTTTTTTTTTTCCCCAAAGATGCTCTGTTATTTTTGTCAAACAAATGTTTTTAAATAATGTCAGCATGCAACATTATTTTGGAATCTTAAAAATCATTCAAAGAGCCTATAGTGGAGTGAACTAAGAAGGAAATAGTAAACAGGAAAACAAGAGATACAATTATGTGACACTAAATTGTATGTCGTGTGAATGTTAAACATTTGAATTAAGAATGCTACTGTAATTTATGTATCTACAATGAACTTTTTATCACTTCAATGAATCAATCAAAAGCAAACCCCTTCAGACCCTGTGTCCATTGGAATGGACATCACATGGTTTTTGGTTTAAACCAATAAGATTTTATGTTTTTATAATATGAGCCCAGTCACTGGTTGATCCCTGTTCAACCAATCACAATGAACATATGACCCATAACTTAATCTGATTGAGCTTCAGGCATCACATCACAAAAGAAAGGCTCCTTTTTTATATTTTATATGCAGTTCATGGTAGCATCATCAGTTTACACCTATTATAACCTTATATAGTGATAATATTCAAAGTTAATTTGAAGATCTTTCAGACCTGTAGAACACATGATTTTTTTTAAAAAGCTTGATGTCCATCGCAATAGACATTAGGTTTTAATAAAATTAATTATTAATATTTTTTATCTGATTTCATGTCTTCAATGTTGTGATCATAAACTTGTCATTCAGTTTTTCCATAGTTTTAGTGAAAAACAGCAACAGCGAATGTGAAATGAGTGCACACAGCAACACACTGATGCCTTGATGTTATATGCACACAATCATATATTTATCAAAACCAGCAAGTACACTCAAACACACCCACAAAAACACACACAAATTGTAACTCGCATCCACCCACTGCAACCAACAAAAAGAATCAAACAAGTTTTTTGAGACTTCATCCTATCATCTTACATTTTTCTACATTCTTATTGCATTGCTCTTTGTTACAGTATGTGTTCTTTTCAAACATCTTCAATGCTAGTTCACATGCTGTGTTTAAATTCTAGTTCTGTATGGTCAAAATATTTGTTTGATGATTCAGTCCTGGTGTCAATTGATAAAAAAATGTGATTGCACAAATCTTGTTTTTTAGACTTATTAAAGAAGAGCAAATATCAAGTGGATATTTTTTTTTTTTTTTAAGGGTTAGTTCACCCAAAAATGAAATTTCTGTCATTAATTACTCACCCTCATGTCGTTCCATACCCCTAAGACCTTCGTTCATCTTTGGAACACAAATTAAGATGTTTTTGATGAAATCCAAGGTTTTTTTCATCCCCCATAGAAAACAACATAATTACCATAATTCAAGGTCCAGAAAAGTATTAAAGACATCATTAAAATAATCAACAAGTCTACAGGTTCAACCTTAATGTTATGAAGTAACAAGAATACTTTTTGTGCGCAAAAACAAAACAAAAATAACTTTATTCAACAATTTCTTCTGTCAGACTCATACTGTCTAGAACGCAGTTCATCGTTTCCGTGTTTACATCTGAACGCTGGCTCAGTATTGGCTGGCTCCTTTGTCAGCATCACACACATGTTTCGTACTGCTTACATGAACAGGCATCGACCAATACTGAGTCGGCGTTCTGATGTAGAACCTGGAAGTGCTGCAACGAAAACAACGCAGGAGAAATGAAATTGTTGAATAAATCATTATTTTTGTATTGTTGTTGTGCACAAAAACTATTCTCATCACTTCATAACATTAAAGGTGCTAAAGAGGATCTTTTCGTCGACTGAGAAACCAAAGACTGTTTTTGAAATGAGCGTGGAAAGTTACTGGAGCGCATAGCTGTGTTCGTCTCTCACAAGGAACGTCAAGGCAGTGATTGACAAGCCAGAGGGCCAATCGGCTGATTGGCTGATGTTTTTAAGGCCCTACCTCGTGCACAGATGATGTATATTAATATTATTCCTTTCAGTGCACCTAATAAATAGTCTTTTATCAGTTAGTAAAGACAGTTTCAAGTAATATTGCAAAAATGTATAAAACAAAACATCCTCTATAGCACCTTTAAGGTTGAACCACAAGTCACAAATATCTTAATTTGTGTTCCGAAGATGAACAAAGGTCTTATGGGTTTGAAACTTGAAGGTGAGTGCTTAATGAATGTGAAATTGAAATTGAAAGTAAAAAATAAAATTTTTGGGTGAACTAACCCTTTAATGTCCTCTATAATAACTCTACATCAAAAGCTCTTCTCTTCTTTTATGGTAAGTGAAGCAGCACAGACACAATGAAATAGTAGTATTTAGTATTTTAATACTAAATTCAGCTGTTAGTAACATGCAAAAGCATTCATTTGTGTGACCTTTATGTCTCTTTTGTGTAACATTCAATCACTGGGCTAGCTGAGAAGATGACAAGCTCTGTCTCCGCTAGGTTGAGTTTGCGGCCGAGACGTCTGCCAGGTAAGCAGAGATCCGTGCACTGCGGGGTTGTCCAGCTAGAACGGCATGAATAGCTGCACGTCATCTGTGTAGCAGTAGAAGAAAAATCCATGTCTCTGGATGACAGAACCAGGAGCTGATGTGTACATTCAGAGTGGGGTAAAGCATAGTACCCTGAGATACTTTAGCAGTTAGTTAATTACAGAGCTTGCAAAATAGCACTTGTATTGATTTAGACTTCTTTCAAACTGGGTTTGTAAATCTGACAAGGCATTATTAAATGTTACTGAAATCTGTTAGGTCTGTCTAACAATAGTAGGCTATTCAAGAAACTGCAGAAATTGAATAAAGTAATCAAATGCAAAATAAAACCTCAGTGGTTCCCAAACCTGTCCTGTGGTACCCCCAGCCCTGCACATTTTGTATGTTTCCCTCATTTATCACACCTGATTCAACTCATGTGCTCATTAGTAGAGACAGAAAGACCTGAAATGGGTGTGTCAGAAACAGGGAGACATACAAAATGTGCAGGGCTGGGGGTACTCCAGGACAGGTTTGGGAACCACTGAGTTAAACCACTTAAACTGACTTCATGCATCAGGGTACCTGGGAAAATGAGGCATTTTCCCTCATGTCTTCTGTTCAGAGGGGGGAAGTCCAGGGGTCAGAGAGTAAAAGGCCTGCCATATTTTTATTTCACCCACTGAAGCATTAATGAGATAAATAAGTGATTAATTGAGTGACGATTGACCATTATTGAAGACACCTGATGATAACAAGCAGAATCACCAATGGAGAAAATCACTATTTTTAAGTTACCATCATCGAGGTCAGGGTTTGTTTTAGTTGAGCTCTTGACCCTTGAATTTTTGTTGTTAAATTTTGTTTAGACAGTTTTTACTGCATTAAAACCAACTAGACATGCAAAGTTAAAAGATGATCAGGTGGTGTTGGTTATGTTTTCATTAAACTCATTTAGAGCCCAATCTTAGTTAGATTTCCATTATTGATTACAGCAGCACTGTGATTCTACAGCAGAAGATCAGCTTTAGCAATACAAAAATATATATTTTTTTTAAAGTTCTGATTTAAAAAAAAACACATTTCATTCAAACACACAGACATCAAGAATCAGTCTGTGAATCTCAACAATGGTGTGAATAATAAAGCATGTTGCAATGCATTCTGGGTGCCACCAATCAAAATCATCCATGCCTCCCATCATGCATTGCTGCATGAATAAATTATGAGCTGAATTGTCTTAGTAATTTTCTTTATTCTCACTATTTAAATTTTGCTGTTTTTCTGTGACTTTTTAGTAGCTTGTTTTCTAATGTTCAGAGTTGATCTGTTTATCAGAATATGTTGCTTGTCACCGTCATTGAGATTCATACGCTGATTCTTGATGTCTGTGTGTGCCTAAAATAAATCTTTATTTTAATCAATATTTGTGTAAAGGACAATTTTCAAAAAAAAAAATTGTATTGTCAAAGTTTATCTCAGAATCACAGTGCTGCTGTAATCAATAATATAAATCTAACTAAAATTAGGCTCTAAATGAGTTCAGATGAAACAATGATTATGTGAAAACATAACCAACACCACCTGATTACCTTTTAACTTTGCTTGTCTGGGTGGTTTCAAAGCAGTTAAAGATGCTCAAACATGATCTAATATTAAAATGTCAAGGGTCAAGAGCTCAACTAAAACAAACCCTGACCTCGATGATGGTAACTTAAAAATAGTGATTTTCTCCATTGGTGATTCTGCTTGTTATCATCAGGTGTCTTCAATAATGGTCAATCATCACTCAATTAATCACTTATTTATCTCATTAATGTTTCAGTGGGTGGAATAAAAATATGGCAGGACTTTTACTCTCTGACCCCTGGATATCCCACCTCTGCTTCTGTTCTTTCACTGCATATGATATTTCATTAGAACTCCAGTGGCACTTACTTGAGGTAAATAATCTATCATTGCTTTTGTGATACAGACTCTCTAGCTATAGATCTGTGTTCTTTGGATATTGTTCATGAGGACTGGAGAAGTACAAGCTGGCTGTACATATTACAGGATATATTTTTCTTTGAAGAAAAAAAAAAGATTATAGTCTAGATGAAGGGCAGTTTTAGAGTTGCAAGTGATGAAAACAAAAATAGATACCACAGTAAAGATGATCAAAACTCATTGCTCATCTCTCTTCAGCTGGATTACACTCCCCGTTTGTAAATGCTTATACTTAAAAAGCTGATTTGAAACATGAGAAAACTGCATATATTTTAAATTCTATAGATTCACAAATTAAATAATTTAATAATCACACCCACTTTCTTACAGTTGTGACCAGGCAATGTTTTTATTAGTATTATTAAGGGCAGTATAATGAGATCTGAGCTAGCAACTACAGTTATTAATAAGAGAGACAGATTTTTCTCCTGAAAGCATTCGGTGTCAGACTGTGTGAGGTTTGAATCATCGACATATGGCAGCTCTCGCTCAGGTCATGTTGTGTAAACTGTGGCAGCAGGGTGGCACTACAGCTAAGGGCTAAAGCATGATGCTCAAGAGAATGACAAGCAATGACTGGTCTACAGCCAAAATGCTTCTGAAATAAATGCAGTCAAACTTTACTAATGCTGGGTCACTGAGTACGAATATGATGCTTAAAATTGTTGATCAAGATATTGGGTCAGTATGACCCTTGACTAGTTGGAAATGGCTGAGGATAAGTGAATAATAAAGGAAAGGGATCTCAATTTAAACCAGAAATGACAAATACATCTTTGACAGGATTATGAATAAATCTATGACTGGGTTTGGATCACTATTGTCAACAGAGGTGGAATCGTAAAAGAAATTCAAGGGGGATGGTGTGGTCATCTGTGAGGGGGTGGGGGTGGGGGGTTGGGGCTATTGTACCTAAAACATTTTTATTTATTGGTTTAAAGAGTAGTAAAATAGGCATTGATTAAATTATTTATAACACTGTAGTATTGGAGTGACCACCAGACTCTCTCTCTCTCTCACACACACACACACACACACACACACACACACACACACACACACACACACACACACACACACACACACACACACACACACACACACACACACACACACACACACACACAATCCATCCTTTTTATATAGACTATAATGGTGCCTTTGGAGGGCACTGAAGTGTTTAATCATTACCAATGCATATTTTTTAATAAAAATAACTGACTTTCATATGATACTTTATAAATTACTTTCAAATGATACTTTCCAGATAGCAACTTTGGGCCGGCCCAAATTCGTTCCACATCTGCAACACAAGTTATGATGATCAGCAGAGGAGGATTAAACAACTCCACAAACAGCATTACAGCTTCACATATTACCGGTACTAACCATATTGACTTTATTTCTGTCATTCATTAGCAGAAGTTTAACGCTCATGTTTGTTTCATTTGAAGTCACCATAATGGTGATTGCTGTTTGTGTTTGTCAAACATGTTTGCAGTAGCAAAAAAAGCTTAAACAAGATGATTATTTGATCATACCGAAATAGCCTGAATGTTTGCACGAATCCATGTGAATGGGGATTTTTAATAATATTGTCATCTGTACAAAGAAAAAACTTTTCAGTTTTCAGTACATCCTTGTCATGTAAACGTACCTTTAGTGTTAGTTTTTCTCTTGCTGCTGTAATTTTGTTAGCTGTGGCAAAAATAGCAAGGGAAAAGGTTATGTTGACAACTTGATGGAGAGGAAAGGTTTTTTTTTTGATCATGTAGATGTAATGCAGTTAATTTCAACTTAATATTAGTCTGTTATAGAATGCATTGCAGCATGAAGCATGTCACCATTGTTGAGATTTATATTGCTACATAAGAGGGACTATGGTTGGAAAGATGTTTGAAAAGCCCTGCAGTAGTCAACTTGAAGCTTTTACCTGCACACCCACTGAAGCTAAGCAGGGTTGAGCCTGGTCTGTATCTGGATGGGAGACCTCCTGGGAGATTGGGTTGTTGCTGGAAGAGGTGTTAGAGAGGTTGGTGGGTCCTAACACCCCAGTACAGTTGCAATAAGCTGTACTGTATAAAGGGTAACCCTAGTGTAAAATAGTCCATACAACCCATCACATACCGTTCAATGCCCCAGTCGCCATAAGCTGTACTGAATAAAGGTATACTGAATAAAATAAACTCCAGAAAATAAGGAGTAGGGGGAGGCTGCAGACCTGGAGCCGGTAGATATAGGCCCCAAGCAGTTTTACGCCCCAAGCAGTTTTACGCCCCTGTTGTTCCTCATGCGTCCAGTAGGGGGAGGCTGTATATTAGTATATGAGCCTAGTCATCAGAACAGCAGACCATATCTGTATGATAGCAGCAGACCTTTTTTGAAGCGATACAAATTGAGGTATGTAAATAATCTCCTAAAGTTATTGTTGTTGATTGTATTGTGCAACATTTATTATTTATAAATGATTGATGCGATATCAATTCAAAAGATGGGTCAATAATTTATTTCGAGAGGCAAAAGTACTTGATTGAGTCAGATGTTCTGTCTGACTCAAACTTAGCTAACCACGTGTAGGTTAAGCTGCCCTTAGTCTTATCTTTACCCGCTCTGTCTCACTCACTTTTAAAATTAATTAAATTTTTATTTTTATCTTGTTGTCTGTCTTTAGCTTGCGTGACATGGCTTCTTCTGGTAAGACCCTGTTTACTCCTTGCATTTAAACATACTCCACATGGTTTCTGGAGCACATTAGAGTGGATAATCACAAATGTGTGAATTTTTTTTTTTTTTTTTTTTTTTGACAGTCTATGATGTGAACACACAAAATACACATTTATAATAGGCATGTATGTATGTATGCAAATCTCTAAGTCTCCACAACATGTTGCCGAGAGGAACCGAAAGTTATCCAACCGGGCTCTGGTGGACTTCATTGTGGCAAGAGGAACTGATGACCACATTCAGGTACATGCATCAAGAATGCATTTTTTTAACTGCATTCTAAACCAATAGCTTGTTTAGTAAACAACTTACACATACATGGAAATGTTTTTAATGTAATTTTCAGTTTTCTCTGCACAGTCCATCATCAATGGACAAAAAAAAATCACAGGCTTGACACTTTTTCCAAGTGTTCCATAAAGAAAGTGCCTGTGCCATTGTTCATTGAAGATCGGGAACAAATTGATATTATCTACACTCACCTGAATTCAATTCTGAACAGTACACCCACACACACCCACAGTGACCAGATCAGATTTATTATGGATGTCCTTTTTCCAGAGGTAAGACTTATGTGTTAGTTGTGCTCAGCATGGTGTCATATTCACATTGTTTTTAATGTCAAATAGTTTATCCATAATGTTAGACCATTGCGTTAAAAATAATAGTTTTGTGCTTAATATAGAAAAGGCACTTTTGGTTTTGTTGTAAAAAAAAAACAACAAAAAACTAAACATGCAAAATGATGCTTGGCTTATTTGGGCTGTGATAAATCTCAATTCTTTCTCTGGTAGTCCATCATCTGTGCTCTTGCTGTTGTGGAACATGTGTCCATCTTGGAGGCTGAGGAGAAATTCCTGCGAGGACCTGTCATTGACGCAAGGTACTGTAAGGATCCTATAAAGGAAATATTTATAATTAACCATTGTTTCTACCACTATGCAACTTTTGCTTTATTTGTTTTTATCAGTGAGCGGGAGCACTTTGACAGCAGGATAAAAAAAAAACAATTAAAGAAGAGTGGCAAGCCATAGGAGAGTCTACAGGAGTCATGCAGAATTTACAGGAGTCATGCTGTTAAGAAATAAAAGTCATGGTGTTAATAAATTTTTTTGTGAACAACAATATTGTCTCTTTCTTTTAAATGACCCTTGGAATTTTAGAAAAGGGTTAAATTGTGTTTGTCTTCATAAAATGCTATGTAGGACATGTTTTGTAGCTGTATGACAACCAATTTTGAATTATACAGCAGATATTTCATTTAGGATCTACACAGTACTGTATGTCTAATGGCCTAAATATGGTTAATATTTAAATGTAGCTTAATATAAATTCATAACATCATATATCAGTCAGTCTCCTGTATATAAAAACAGTTTATAAATAAATATAAATAATACATTTTACAGTAGGTCATAGGTCTGCAGCCTCCCAATATAGTGTTATTCGCCGTATTTCCTTCTCCCCCTATTGGACGCATGAGGAACAACAGGGGCGTAAAACTGCTTGGGGCGTAAAACTGCTTGGGGCGTAAAACTGCTTGGGGCCTATATCTACCGGCTCCTGGTCTGCAGCCTCCCCATATAGGAAATAAGGGGTGTAGCCCTGGGGCAAAAATAATCCCTACATTACATCAAATACAATGCAGTTAGTTAGTTTCACATCACGAATGATATAGTACTTTATTTAGTTCTTACAACTTACATGGAAAGACTCTTTTTTTTTTTTTTTCATTATTTTTAATGTTTTTGAAAGAAGTCTTATATGCTCATAAATGTCTGCCATTGAAATGCCTCAATGAAACAAAACTGACTATCTTTTAAATCTCACAAAAGAACAAAATTAACCATCATTGAAATCTTACGATGAAACAAAGCTGACCATCGTTGAAATCATGTAATGGAAACAAACCAACTGTCTTGTAAAGAAACAAAACCGACCGTCACTGAAATCTTGTGACAAAACAAAAGTGAGCATCGTTGAAATATCATAATCAGGCAAAGCTGATCGTCATTGAAATTTCATAATGGAAAAAATGAACTTTCATTGAAATCTTGTAGCAAATAAAACCGACACTGAAAACCAACCGTCATTACAATTTGTAATGAAACTAAACCGACCATCATTGAAATGTCATAAGGGAACAAAAAACTGACTGTCATTGAGGTCTCTTAACGAAACAAAACTGACTGATTTTGAAATCTTGTAACAGAAGAAAATCGACTGTCATTGACAACCGACCATCATTGAAATCTTATAACAAAACAAAACCAACAGTTTGAATCGTTTCAAACTCGACTGTCACTGAAATCTCATAACGGAATAAAACTGACCATCATTGACCTTCTCTTAATGGAAAAATACGACCGTCATGGAGATCTGACAACTGAATAGAACTGACCATCATTGAGATCTCGCAATTGAACAAAACTGACCATCATAAAAATCTCGTAATGGAACAAAACCGACTGTCATTGAAATCTTGCTAAGGAACAAAGCTGACCATCATTAAACCTCGTTAGGGAACAAGACCAAGTGACCTTGAAATCTTGTAATAAAAAAATAAAAAAAACAGCCGTTATTGAAATCTCGTAAAGGAACAATACCGACCGTCATTGAAATCTCATAATGAAACAAAACATACTGAGACATATTGAGATCTCATAATTGAAAAACATATTGAGATCTCATTACTGAAAAAAAACTGACTGACAATGAAAACCGACTGTCACTGAAATCTCATAACTAAATAAAACAGACGTCATTGAAATCTTGTAACTGAATAAAACCAACCGTCAAATCTCATAATGAAATAAAACTGACAGTCATTGAGATCTCCTAAAGGAACAAAACCAACCATCACTGAAATCTCATAATCGAAACAAAACCGACTGTCCACAAAAAATCGTAAAATAACAAAGAAACAAAGAAACAAACCACCCACGTGGAAGGCAACGTTCTCAGGACCTTGCACAATGTTCCCTAAAAGTTCTCAAAAGGTGATGAAAATTCCGAACCTTAACAAAACATTCGGCACGTTCTTAAACCGTTCTCTTTTGGTAATGAAAGCGCTGCAGTTCAAGTTTCCATTTTGGTTATTTTATGGTCAACAAAAGAATGTTACAAAGAGGATATTTGGTACATTAACCGAACGTTCCCACACAGTCCTCTATTGGTCATTTAATAATGTTCCCGAAATGAGTTTAGGGGGACGTTCTATTTTGGTTATTTTATGGTCATGCAAGAACGTTACAAAGAGGACATTTGGGAAGTTATCAGAACGTCTTATAGTAATAGTCTCCTAAACATTCCCATAACGTCCTGAATGTTCCCTGAAGGTCCACCAAATAACGTTCACCAACCCTTAAAAGAAATCCACATCGTGACCGTCTCTGAACGTTCTGGGAAAGTTACTAGGTGACGGGTTATCCCTGCTAGAAATTTTACATTCCCAGAACATTCTCAGAACATCCACTGGTATTAAGGACGTTGTCTAGTAAAGTTCTCAGAACATTCAGAGACGGTCACGATGTGGAGTTCTTTTAAGGTTTGGGGAACGTTATTTGGTGGACCTTCAGGGAACATTCAGGACGTTATGGGAATGTTTAGGAGACTATTACTATAGGATGTTCTGATAACTTCCCAAATGTCCTGTTTGTAACGTTGTTGCATCACCATAAAATAACCAAAATAGAACATCCCCCTAAACTCATATTGGGAATGTTACTAAATGACCACCAGAGGACCATGTGGCAATGTTCAGTTAATGTCCCAAATATCCTCATTGTAATGTTCTTATGTGACCATAAAATTAACCAAATTGGAATGTCCCCCTAAAATCATATAAGGAACTGCAGCACTTTCATTACCAAAAGAGGACATTTTATGTCCCAAATGTTCTGTAAAATTTCAGAATTTTCATCACTTTTAGAGAACTTTTAGGCAAAGTCGCACAAGGTCACAAGAACGTTGCCTTCTGCGTGAGTGTTTTATAGAAAATAATAAAGTTTGGAGTAACCGTTATGGAGGTGAGCGTTTGCTTTAGTTGACCTCTTGATTCTTGCCATTTTAATATTAGATTTTCTCTGGCTCTTTTAATTCTGTTTTCAAGACATGTTTGCTATAGCAAAAAATGCAAGAGAAATTCTGATCAGATGAATTGGGTTGTTTAGTGCTGGCGATTCAATCATCATGGAGTGTCTTGATTCACTGATCATCACCAGGCTCTATGAGTGTATTAAATGTTAGTTTTGTATTAATTAATGGTTAGGGTTTTTTTTTTTTTTTGTAGTTCATTATACAGACAGAGTTTTGAGCAGTGTCTTAGACTCACACAGACATCATGAATCAGCGTATGATCCTCAACAATGGTGACAATAAACAAAAATCTTTTTTGTGACTTTAGTAGCTTGTTTTGTGATGTTCAGAGTTAATCTGTTTATCTGAAAATTTTGTCACCATTGTTGAGGTTCATACGCAGAATCTTGATGTCTGAGTGAATCTAAATGATGCTGTCTGAATAATTTCAGCACAATGATAAAAACTGTCAAAATATTAAAGCAGGGCATGATTTTATGCAGTATCATAGAACTACAACATGAAATAAATACAACTTTAAGGGATCAGTGAACAAGGCCACTGCCTGATGCCAAAAAAAAAAAATTAACAACAATCAACCAAAGCCACTGAATCAGATGTTTTTTCTCAAAAATGTTTGTAATAAATGTGCTTTCGAAAAACAGTTAGAACAATCGGAGAAATAGTAAAGTTAAAATGTCAAGGGTCAGGAGCCCAACTAAAGCAAGCGCTTACCTCCGTAACGGTGACATTTATAAATTTTGATAAAACATCAACACCTCATTTAGAAGTTTTGTATGAAAGAAATAAAGTCATACAAAACTCATCCATGGCTCCCAGAATGCATTGCGGCATGAAGCATGTCACCGTTGTTGAGATTCATACGCTGATTCTTGATGTCTGTGTGTGAATTAGTGATGGGAAGTTTGGATCATTTTACTGACTCGGACTTTTGTGTCTCGTTCAACAAAATGAACAAATCTTTTTCGAGTCATTTTGTTCATTTTAACAAAATGTAATTAAAATGTTCCGTGTTACTTCCCCAATACATCTACTATTTATGCAAACGTTGATCCCACTACAAACAGTACAAAACTACAATGCTATAAGATTCAGAAATGATTAATTCATTCTTTACCTGGGTTTTCAGTTTATGACAAGCTGATTAAGCTCACCTCACCTCTTGTCTGACAAGTCTTCGGGTTTAAGTCATTCCTTAATGACGTGACAGGCAGACCCATGCTAAACCAACGCATTCTGAGCTGGTAAGAGAATTGATTAGTTCATCTCATGAGTCTTTCGGGTTTTTGAGTCGTTCCTTAAACACGTGACAGACCCATACACAAAGCCAATGCATTCTGAGCCGGAAAGAGAATTGATTAGTTCTTTTTATGAGTCTTTCGGGTTTTGAGTCGTTCCTTAAACACGTGACAGACCCATACGCTATTTCTGTCACTGTTTTTGTTACTGTTTCTTGAGGATCTGTGGTGTGTTATTATAAATAAATAAAGCCCTGTTATAAATAAAGTATTGATTAATTTATCTTTTTGACTGTCTATCTGTAAATAAACATATATAATAATATAATAATCCAAGCCTACAATACAAAGTATTTATAGCCTAGTTTGTTCATTTTTACTCCAATTTTGATTTTGCTGTTATAATAATTGCTTTTCCTAGTCAGACTTGACATATTAGTCTAATATATGTATAAGAAGATTGCTCAAAAAGGACATAATGACAGAAATTAAAAGCAAATAACATTTTGAATTTGAATTACTAATGTTAGTTTAAGACATCAAGGTTATGATAACTTCAGCTTTAACAGTTGTAACACAAACTCAAACAAAACTGGAGAGTTAACGTTATTTACTAATAAATATAATGTGCTTGGGTCACACAGCATAGCGTATGGGTCTGTCACGTGATTAAAGAACGGCTCAAAAACCAGAAAGACTCATAAAAAGAACTAATCAATTCTCTTTCCGGCTCAGAATGCATTGATAGCGTATGGGTCTGTCACGTGATTAAAGAACGACTCAAAACCCGAAAGACTCATGAAATGAACTAATCAATTGAATCATCAGGTGAACTACTTCTAGCAGTACAGAACCTGTAGAATATTGCACATGCGCGACTGAACGAATCACCCCCCGAGACGACTCGTTCTTCCCGAGTCACATTAAAGATTCGTTCAAAATGAACGAATCGTTCAAGAACGACACATCACTAGTGTGAATAAATCTTGTAGGAGGTTTGAAGTGTTTAGTGAACAATGTGTTTTTCAAGTTTTCTGATTAAAGCGGTGTTATTGTTGTAATACTAGAAGAGACCCAGCACAAAGTTAATCACATTTTGCTCATAAAAAGCTCAGTCACTTGATCAGTGAATTAAACCTCTAAATGATGATTACATTCTTATCATCTAACAGCTGACCACATAATCTCTTGGTTTCTTTGCCATAACAAACAGCAAGAACAGCCAAAGAAACATTAACACTGAAACAGTCAAGAGTAAAACTGCCTAACTGAAGTAAGCACTGACCTCAATCATGGTGACATCAAACCAGACTTATTTTCAACAACTCATCAACATCTAAACCTCTGGTAATTCTCAATAACAACAAATAAACTAAATCTAACATTAAAAAGTCAAGGGTCAAGAGCTCAACTAAAACAAACCCTGACCTTGATGATGGTAACTTAAAAATAGTGATTTTCTCCATTGGTGATTCTGCTTGTTATCATCAGGTGTCTTCAATAATGGTCAATCGTCACTCAATTAAACACTTATTTATCTCATTAATGCTTCAGTGGGTGGAATAAAAATATGGCAGGACTTCTACTCTCTGGCCCCTGAACTTCCCACCTCTGGCCTTTGGCAAGTTGAACTTCCTCAGCTGGTGAAGGAACTTCCTCTGCTGGGCCGTTTTGACAATGGAGTCAATGTGATTGTCCCACTTTAGGTCCTGAGAGATGGTAGAGCCCAGGAACCTTGTAAGTGGGGGGAGTGCTGGGGGGTTTCTTTTGAAGTTCACTATCATCTCCACTGCTCTTTAAAAAGAGCATGGGCAGAGCACACATCCCTGAGGGGTGGCAGGTTTAGATGTTGATGTCTTATTGAAAATGTTTCGTTTTATGTCACCATCATGGAGATTAGTGCTTGCTTTAGTTGGGCTCTGGACCCCTGACTTTTGTTAAGTTGTTTTTTTCTTTTGGCAATTGCAGGTGTTTTCAGAAAACATTTCTTTATTGATAAAACAGATTAACATGGCTATTTTAATAACAGACAAATGACTGCATGAAAATGTTTTTTTTTTTTTTTTTTTCTGTAATTGCTGACTTAAGAAGTTGAGGCATTATTTCGATTATATATATATAAAAAAATCTGCAACACCATTGTTGTTTCAGATGCTGAATGTTGATTCCCTTATATAAATAAGTAATTTTTAACTTTTTATTTAAAACAATTTGTGCCATTTATACACTCACAGACATCAACATTCAGCATATAAAACAACAATGGTGACATGCTTCATGCCAGCATATAAAACATATTCATGGCTCCCAGCATGCATTGCGGCATGAATAAATTATGCAGCTGAATTTTTTTTATTGTCACCATTGTTGAGGTTTGCATGATGAGTGCTGATGTCTAAGTGTGTCGTATTTAACTTTTAACCCTCTATGGTACGCAATATGATATCAATGAGGAAAATAGCGCTTCTGTTGTTTTTCCTGCTTAAAATTGGACACTTTAACAATATCAATAAACATTTTCTTAATTTGTATAAGTTTGTTGCCTCGAGGCAACATTGTACCACAATGGAAAAATTTAAACATTCGGCATTTTCATGTAGAAAAAAGAAATATATTTATTGAAAACATTCATTTCTTTAACAAGACACAATTTATCTAGTTTTTAATGTATTAAAAGTTTAATATTTAATAAAAAAGTAACATTTTATATTCAGCTGACCCCTCATTAACTCCTCATCCTCACCCTCTTTTCGGACGTTTCTGAAGTGCTATAGAAAATGTGCAGATCATAATATATGCAGATATAGTATGTGAATTATTATTCTTATAAGTACATTACAAAATCATGTGAAAATGCCAACATATTTAGATAATTCTAACTCTTTTCCTTAGAAATATGATACATTTGTATTGAAACCTATTATGGCTGTATGGCCTTATGCCATTTCATTATGGTACAATGTTGCCTTGAGGCAAAACACAATTTTTTGTAATTTTCTCTAAAACATTTGATGATATATAATGTAAATTACTTAAAAATACTTCTTTACTTGCCAGTGAAGGTGACTCATATTTTTTGGGGATGATTAAATGGTTTCAAACAAGTGAAAAAACACTTTTCAATGGAGAAAATATGGAGTCATGTGATATGGGCACGTGTGCTGAAACTGTTGGTCATGTTTTGGTCTTTTTTGCACTTTTATTGATTAGTATTTGAGTTATTCTGTCCTGACATATGCTTGATCAATCAATTTGTGCTTTATTTTATTAAAAACAAACTAAAATAGACCATGTTGCCTGGAGGCAACACCATACCATAGAGGGTTAAATAGTTTTGGGCAATCTTATACATAAATCTCTTCAGTGTTACAAATGATTTTTATCACACCATTTGAGTTTATTATTTTTTCTCTAATAACATTTAAATTCTAAATTTAAGCAAAATTATAGAAAAAGTAGTTGTTTAAACCACTTTAATGTAGTTACTTGACAATTAAAGCAAACATGTTGATCAACTTTATCAATGCAGAAATGTTTTCTGCCGATAAAGAAACAACTTAAAAACGTCCATGGTGGTGAAATTTTTAATAAGACATCAATATCTAATCCTCTGTTAATTCTCAATAAGAACTTCTGTAGACGTCTGACAGAAATAAAGTCAGTCTCATTAGTAATAATTGAAGCTGGTAATGCTGTTTGTGGTGTTGTTTAATCAGATCTTGAAAGATTTAATGTCTTTTATCTTCAGTTGATTTCATCTAAGGCTGTGGCTGAAGAAAGTTGTAGTTTGTGTTCTTATTTCTCTTTCTTTCAGTGCTTGTTCACAGCAGATGTTTGAATGATTGAAAGAATGTTTCAGGAACATCATACTAACCTTTAAATAACATTCTACTAACATTAAAGCCGGGCACACATTTAACGACTAGCTAAACATTCTAAGTCTGTGCTCAACATACAGCGATTGTTTCCTGCGACTGAAGCAGATTTAAATACTTCCACATGGAATTTGAACACAGACTATAATCGCAGACTGAATGCAACTGGCTCTGACCGGACGCGTTTGAGCGCGATCAGTTATAAGTATCAATTTACATTCATAATCAGCCTTACAATCGTTAAAAATGTTCCTAGAATGTGGAATTTTAAATCAAAATTAAGTTGAAAGAACATTTGAGGAACATTATACCTTTTAAAAAACGTCCCTCTAATGTAAAGAAAACTGTACATTTTTTATGTTCCCAGAACCAACACTGAATATTTAGAGAACACTGTTATAACAAAAAATCTGTTAGCTGGGTTTTTTTTTTTTTTTTTTCCACAGTGTGGCTGTATTGTGCTTTGAAGGTCTTTGCTGTATTGGGCTTTGAAGGTCTATTGTGCTTTGATTTTTTTTTTTGGTCATGGAAATATAATTCATTGAGTACTCAAAAAGTATCAAAATTATTTTAGTTGCATTAGTAAAAGTACAGATTCCACACAATAATTAAACGTTAATAATTAACCACTGATTCTGAAGTGTTTTGGCTGGTAAAGACTGCCGTTTCTCATTTTGCCTTCTAATATCAGTTATTTTACATTGATCCAAACAAAGAATTTAGCCTGAAACAAACTTGAGCTCCAAGACTAGTAAAGACTGTCAAATGTTAACACTATTTTATCAAACACTTTATGCTCAGCCAAGCATGCTCACTCTCTGAAAAAATAAATAAATAAATATATATATATATATATATATATAAATAAAAACTCAATATAATGAGGCCATTGTTCATCAGTCTCCCAATGGAAGCAGGCTGATCGTCTATCAGTCTGACAGTCTCCTCCTCAGCCCCCTGACAATCTCCCTCAGACAGTTTGCTCTAAAAAAGTACTTTGAAGTTCGCTCTGAAAACGAATGCGAGAACACTATCATCTCGCAATTGTGGAACAGTTTGACTGCTACAACCAACAACCGCGTTGTTAACCTAGTTCAAAATTGTTTAGTAATCATTTATTTTAAGCAATTACCATCAAATCAAACGTGACTAAAATAACTAGTGCAGAATAATTAACACAATGTTGAGTAACCTTCACAGATGTCTTCACAACAAAACAATTGCTAAAAGTGAAACTTTCACTCAAATGATTATTTGAAAATCTGTTTATTAATAATAGTAAATGCAATAACTCTTTCAGACTTTATAACATTTAGATTATATATAGGAGGCCTGTGACATTTGAGGGTCAAACATCTCAAACAGAATCATACTTTATCACCATTAAAACACACAAGCAAACAATATATATTTATTCAAACATTGTAAGTGTGGAAAAAGTACACCACAGCAAGACAAGTAGTGGCTTAATCAAAATTTGAAGTTTGGTCCATGGCAGCTTATTTTGGCCTGGAATGGCCCACTCAGACAGGAAGAGGCCGCCTGACCAACATGTAAAGCGACCAACCAGTTTGTTTTTATGTGCCCTTTAGTGCCCGGATTATCTGAAATGGATAATATCATAATCAGTGTTAGTGGTAACGCATTACAAGTAATGTGAGTTAAGTAATCAGATTACTTTTTTCAAGTAACTATTAAAGTAACGCATTACTTTTAAATTTTCAAATAAGTAACACAAGTTTTCCCATTTATTGACTGACACCTCTCCTGTCCACATGTTGAGGGAAATCAGGAGTGAGTGTAGAGGTGTTGTGTGCGCTGTGTAAACATGATGGTTATTCTGGACTAGTTCTAGACTAAGGGTGCGTTCACACTTGTCATGTTTGGTTCGATTAAAACGAACCCTGGTGCGATTGCTCGGTTAGTGCGGTTCATTTGAACATATGTGAACGCTGCCATCCGAACCCTGGTGCGCACCAAACAAGCGGACCGAGACCACAGAAAAGACGGGTCTCAGTCCGCTTCCAAACTAACTCTGGTGTGGTTCGAATGATATATGAACGCGACACGGACCAAAGACATGTAACCGAACCAAAAACAGGAAGACGAGACCCTAAAAAGGACAGAATCCTCACGCATGTCGGTTTTTCTTGTCATAGTCGCGAGTTTGCCCATCACAGGCATCAGATGCGTGTCTCCACGCAGCAGATCATTTGTGTGTGTGACGGATGGATTCCCGCCGCTGTTTTTACTACTTTACACATTTTATAAGCTTCACGAGTTCCCAGCTGGCCAAAATACCATCACATGCAGGCTACGCACCGCTATGCACACACAACGAGCGCATTTACCTCAGAAAACAGCACTGTTTTGGATGTTCGGTAAGTTCCGTCTCAAAATAGGAAATACGTCATAAAACCCGACCAATCACGTTGTGAATGTATCACTATGCCTTAAGGTTCGGTATCTTTTGGTTCGGTGATAAAATTGCCAATGTGAACGCTAACCGTTTTTTTTTCTTCTTTGGTCTGGACCAAATGAACCAAACGAACCAAACTACAAGTGTGAACGCACCCTAAGGGTGCTTTCACATTAGCACTTTTGGTGCGCACTCGGGTTCGATTGACGTCTGAGTTCGGTACGTTTGGATGATGTCTTCTGAACTCGGGTGCGCACCCGCGAACCGTACCCGAGTCCGCTTAAAAAGGGTGGTCTGGGGTGCGGTTCAAGTGAACTCCGGTACGTTCGCTTCTGATATGAATGCAAAAACGTACCAAATTGCGGAAGTGAACCGCTATTAACGCCGTATTATTTGATGGTAATGTGTGTTTGTGTGTGTGTTTCACTCACTTTCCAGACGAGCGTGACTTACGTGCTGCAAACAGAGAGCTGTAGTGTAAGCGTTTCATATTTCTGCTCACCTTCAGCTTTCTACATTCGCGGCAGATAGACGCAAGAGCCGTTATGAACAAAACCAACGGTTCAAAAACAAAAATATAAAAGTGAAGAGAGCAACGTTATGCATTTTGCCGCCTTCTCCTGCGCCATCGTTACTAAGCAACATAGTAAACAGCTGCTGGTTTGATGACGCAAACGAACCGCGGGTCGGACCCAAATAATATAATGTGAACACAGTCCAGTGGGGGCAGGGGGAGGGGGGAGCAACCGAACTCAGGTTCGGTCCAGGCAATCGAACAAAGTGTGAAAGCACCCTAAATGTGACAATTTACTTCTCCTGCATCCTATTCTTCTGTATTTCAGAATGACAGCACAGCTGAAAGGCTTGTTTGTTTGAACTGCACCCTCTGTTGTACAGCTGTGAATTTGCATCTCCTTCAGCCCGAGGCTTATTCATTTCACTTTTGGTGTGAAACTACCTTTACATTTGCCAAACATGGAACTTTTTTGTTGTTATAAAAACAAACAGCCCAGCCCAGATGAGAAAAAAATAACGTAACACATTACTTTCCATAAAAAAAACGTAACTAAGTAATGCAATTAGTTACTTTTTTAAAGGGGGTAATGCAATATTGTAATGCATTACTTTTAAATGTAACTTTCCCCAACACTGATCATAATAATAGTGATAAAAGACTGAAAAAATGTACAGGGCTCTGCACATAACATGCAAATAAAAAAAAAAAACAAGATATTGTGGCCATGACTTATTCATTTGTTTGCTTGTTTTAGTTAAATCATAGCTACGTTGTACTAATTCATTTGCCTGTTTTTATTAAAATGAGGGAACAAATTACTACAACATGGCCACAGTTTAACTAAAACGAGGGAACTAATTAGTATGTAGCAAAGAAGGAACAAAAACTAAATAAAACATAATTTGTGGAGGCGAATTGTTAAAAATAAACGGCCATGATTTCAATTATTTCTTCCATGTGTCATGTGGTGCTCTGTAAATTAACATTGAATAGATGCACCATTCTACCTATTTCCATCAATGGCTGCACAAAAAACACCTAAAAAATAGCAGAAAATGAGACAGTGATCTGAATTCACTGTTCTTTCATAATTCAGAAAACAAAGCTGAATACAGTTCTGCTCATGGATATATAGTTAACTTGCTTCTAACTAAAATAAGAACTAATCAAATTCAGTGATTAGTTCTTCCTCATTGTATCAACTCTTAACATGACCAGGCCGGACTGTTAAAAAAATCTGTGTGCCATTGTTCCCAAAAAGCTGCTAAACACCTGCCATTCAGATCAGAACTAGAGATGTTATTTTTGTGTGCAATATGCAGCAGACAGTCATTGAGCGGACTGTGGGTGGTCCATGGGCCTGCCATCCGAAGCTGAGACAAGGTCCATTGCTGCTTATCCCACTAAGTAATCCCATTGAATTATTTACAAAAAGAAGCTATTTTCATGCTGGACGTCTGTGGGTGCAGATATTCACCTTGGCCAGCAGTGAATGGTGCATTAACTGTCTGTTCTCTGTCCAGTTGTCTGACTTTAAACACACACACATACGCACACGGACGCATACACACACATACGCACACGGACGCACACACACACACATACGCATACAAGGATAAATGCTTTCTCTCTGGAGCTGGAAGTCAGCCAAACTGCAGGATTACAAGCTGAATTTCCATCACAGAGTGTTTCATCCATCACTGCAGCACTCCAGCAGTCATTGAGAAAGGAGAAGGCATAAAATAGCACAGCATGACTTCTCAGATGAGAGGATGTCCCTTATCCCCTCATATCCACTGCCTTTGTGAGTGTCCGGTCACATAGCGTACATCACCTCCCCCTGTTGACATCTTTGGCCAGGGTGTTGGTGGTGGGATTAGATGCTGAGCTTGTTTGGGACTGACCGAACCGTTGTCTGACCAGGGTCCGCTGGAGCTCGGCTCGCCTGGCCAGGGCGGCCCTGAGCTGGCCGCGAAACTCCTCGATCCTCCCTTGCAGCTCCCGCAGCTCCTCTTCCCATGGCGCTGAGTGCCCTGAGCAGGCCGGGGGTGAGAGCACCAGGCTGAGACTGAGATTAGGTCCACCATTAGAACACAACTGGGTGGGCGGGCTTCCCACCAACCCCCTCCGGCCCCTTTCTGGCCCAGGGTTTGGAGCTTGGAGCTGGTAGCTGTTGAGAGTCTCCAGGTTAAAGTGGACACGCTTGTTATGCTCCTTGGCCTCTCGACCAACCTTGACACTCTGATTGTTCCACTTGGTTGTAGATGTGGAAGGGGAAGTTGAGGAGGTGGAGGGCGGAGGAGAAGAAGAGGAGGGTGGCAGGCGGTGGAGATTACAGTTCTCTGACAGGCACAAGGTGGGACTGAGAGGAAAACACAGCGGCAATCAGTTTTACAAGATGCAGGAACACAGCTCTTCACAAACAGAATCAATGGAAACACAGAGCCTCTTCAATATGCCATTAATGAATAAGTATCCACTTGCTTTTACTGGAGAGGCCAATATTGATTTTTGTCCTTTGTTTTCTAATTTCTTTTTTTATGGGTATTTCTTTTAACATAAATAACACTAACTGCACACGTTAGTTCAAAGTTCAAAGGCAATGCTATTTTCTCATATTCTATGCAAATCATAGTGTAAATTCATTCAACTAGTCATTACTGCAAAATAATAGGTGATTAGGTGATCTTGCATCAACCTATTACGACTGGCAAATTGTATATTATTCAACTTATTAAATGGCTACTCACCACAAAAATTAATATATAAATGGCCATGAAACATTGATTGGAATACAAGTATTTTATAATGTGATGAGAAAAAGTCTATTGAATGATATGAGAGGCATACAACTAGTACAGCTACATATGCTGGAAATTGGTTGCCTGAATTAATGAACAATTACACAGTTTAGTGGTCATTATTTTAAAAAATTTGACCACAGGGTGCCGCTAACTAGCCATCAGAATTGGCCCATTCCACAATTCCAAAGAGCCGTATAATTAATTTGAGTAATTTGACTATAATACTGGTATAAATTTCAATGAGGTGAATTAAGAAAGTGTGGTAATTTGTTGTGCAATAATCATAACTTACCATCTGTCACTGCTCTCAACCTCTGATTTCCTCTCGTTATCACAACCCGTATTTAATGCACGGTGGATTTTCTGTATAAATAACAAAAAAAGCCACTGAACAACACTCATTGAAGTATATACATAATCATAAACATACAGGCTACAGATTTGTGCTTTCAGCTTCCTAACACTAGAGGGAGCAGATGCCCTGTTTTTATGAAAGAGACATGCCTTGAAACTTGGATAAGAGCAAAGATTTTTAACTGTGGGTAACTGTAAGTAAAGGCACAACTATTTTAGGCACTACTCAACCTCTTTAAAAAAACGTATCTGAACTTGTCTATTTTTGAAGGGTATTTAACAATTTTTTTGTGTTATATGGTGGCACGCGCTCACCTGACTGGTGTGGAGCCAGTATTTGAATCTCTGCTGGTGACGGAGGTAAGGCAGGATGAATCTGAAGAAAGTGTGCTCCCCCAGCAGAGTAAGCAAAGCACCTGCCACCCCCACGCACAACAGCACAAACAGCCCCGAGAAATGCTGGATACCCATCTGTAGAGTCTGGGCACACATACACAACAATAAATAAATCCACACAAGCACAGAAGAGAGGATCACAGTATATTGCATCTCTGGTGATGACTGCACATTTCTCTCAGAGGGCTTATCATTTTTTGATAATAAAATCCACAAGGAACATCATCAAAAAGAAATAACAGAAAGTGCACCTGCAATCAAGATCTTTGTAAAATTGGTGATTTTATATATATATATATATATATATATATATATATATATATATATATATATATATATATATATATATATATATATATATATAACTGGAACTAACTGGTCCATGCATGACTCCTTGGGTACAAGACATTTTTGCCATGACAACTCTCGGAGTGTTTGGCATGGTAATGTTGATATGTTTGGTCTTGGTGGAATAGATCTGCTACGCTGCTGCTGCAGAGCAAGTATGGGACTTGCTACTGCCAATAAAGACATGACAAGCTGCTGTGAGCAAGTAAGAGATGATCCTGTTGCTGTACAATATAGCGTACATGAATTACCCATAGCAGATACAGGTGGAGCTGGGGAAGGTGGAGGGTTTCTGAAAGTGCGCTGCACTGCTAAGGCAATGCTACCAAAGTATTTTGAAGGTTGAGCGTGCAAGCTCATTGGCTACTGATACACTGATACTGATACCAATCAGCAGTGCCCTTCAGATAACGATGAATTACGAGCAGGTTGAATTAAAGGTGATAAAGAGGATCTTTTCGTCGACTGAGAAACCAAAGACTGTTACTGAGTTTTTGAAATGAGCGCATGCTTAAGAACAACCCCCCTCCTTCGAAGGAACGCCTCCCAAAACTCGTAAACACTCGTATTGGAACACGAGTGTTTACCACCGGCATTCGCTGTGTCGTGTTAGTGGATTCATTATGTCGGACTCACCGCAGGTAACTCATAATCTGCAGTTGTTACTCCTGTCTCCTGACAAAAACATTGCATGCGGCACCTGTTGAGTGTGGAAAGTTACTGGAGCGCGCAGCCGCGCTCGTCTCTCACAAGGAACGTCATGGCAGTGATTGACAAGCCAGAGGGCCAATCGTTTACGCAATGATCACGTAAACGATTGGCTGATGTTTTTAAGGCCCTACCTTGTGCACAGATGATGTATATTAATATTATTCCTTTCAGTGTACCTAATAAATAGTCTTTTATCAGTTAGTAAAGACAGTTTCAAGTAATATTGCAAAAATGTATAAAACAAAACATCCTCTTTAGCACCTTTAAAGGACCTATAAGTCTGCGCCATCTAGAGTTTCATGACAGAACTTTGTATATCTGACCAGGCAGTCAAGGCTTGGCTCCACTGACAGCCATTTTAAATAAAGTAGCTGATGATAGTTTTCTGCTGAAATGTCTTTTTTTGCGAGCAACCTATAGATCTAGCAGTTAGCTCTTTCCAGGTATTACAGACCTCCCTGAGCCTGTCCCATCATTATTTTCCCCTCGGGTGTTGGAAGCCCCAACATACACAAAGGAATCCATCATGCCACTGCAATGGCTTTGATCTGGAGTCCTGCTGACTAGAACTAATCGCAATTTTATAAAGTATCGCTGTTATAATTGAAATTAAAGTCATGCCAGTTTGAAACAGCTGAAAAGGGGAAAATATTCCACTTCCCATCCCTCATATGTGTGGAGCATGCGTGCAAAATGAGACTTTCATTGATCATCTAACACTGCACACAGAGACTGCAGTCCCATGTACAGTTCATCACAGTCCTGCCACCTCTGTTGTGAGTGTGTTCATTCTCTGTACATAACAGGATTGGCTGCAGCCCTTTATCATGATGTCAGTTCCCAAGAGTGTTATAGAATGAGATAGTGGCTAAAAGCACATGCATGCATACGTGCCACCGGCCAGATGAAGTGCTCACTGCACTTCATGTTGGCTGCTCTGATTTCATTAAAATAATGCAGTAACGTAGTAAGGTTCTATTTGTTAAGATTAGTAGATTTAATAATGTTAATTTAATGTTAATGTTAATACTCAAAAGAGTACTTATAACAGAAATAATACATTTTAAATGCAGTTAGCTAAACTTTAGAGTGCTTTTTTGACCCACTTAAGACAAGTAGGACTTGAGTACATCTTTATATGTAATTTCATTATTACTTTTATTGCCTGATTAAAGTGTACTGCTGAACAGACAAGCATTTATGGTAAACTAAAATGTATTTATGAAACAGTTCCTGTCCTTGATTCTCAATAGCTGTGTTTTATTGATGATAAAACACAGCTATGATCGCATCACCCAACGGTTCTGTGTATCACTACACAACACCCTTAGCAACCACTCTTAGCAACGTAAACTGTTTGTTCATTGAAGCTTACTGTATTACGTAGAATTGTAAGAAAGAGATCGAGTGAGGGAGTTTATTACCTGCATTCAGATTTAGCATTTTCCTTCAACTCAGTCCAATGTTCATAATAAAAAAATATGTTTAAATGTCTGCTGCAATATCTGGTCCTTTTAACAGTTAAGGGGTTTTCCCATGACTGACAGCACTAGTCAAAGCATTTGTCAGTTCCGTCTTGTTCCGTGTTCACAACAATTAAGTCAATATATTTTCAATATAAAAGTCTTTGCTACTGTGTGACTCAATCATAAAGTCTTTGCCGCCATCTAACGGCGTAATAATGTAACTTCTGTTGCTGTTCATGGTCAGGGACTATTTTTTCTGGCGGAAGGAAGGCTTTTAGTGATTTTACTTCATGACAGTTGCATTGATACACATAATTTTTGTATTGTGTGGTAACCGTTTTATAAAAGCAATAAGGTACAAGAGGCTGTGCTGTATCGTGAATAAGTCACGGCTGAAGGGTGTTGTTAGGCACGATGCGAAGCGGAGTAAATTGCTTACAAACTGTAATGATGCTGCAATTTAGTACATTTAAAATATATTAGCCTTAAATGTAATATTGGATAACACATTACATAAATTTATAATCAAGTAACCTACTCTACACGTTCTATAGTATGTTATCAATGTATCAATTTAAGTGTACTTCTTTAAAGGCTGACAAAAGATTATTACGACATAATGATTTAAAATATACTTTAAAGTAAAATTATTAAAATTAATTTTATTAATAGAATTTTTATTAGAAAGTGCACTTTTTAAAGGTACACTTTCATGACTGTGTTTCTTAAGCTCACTTAAATGGCCTTTTATTTAATTATCTGCAAGGCCAGCTTTTTAAAGATATACTTTTAACATTCGAAGAACACTTCAAGGGCACATTCAATACAATTAAGTACACTTATTTTTCACAGGGGAATACCTAATCCATTAAACTTTCCCCACCATTGACGGAATTTTCCATCATTTATGAGACAATGCTTCATTGCCACTGTAAATGTGATTTTCTCAGTTTTTTGTTCAAAATGTTGCTTTTTTTAAATGAAACTTTCCGGAATTCAAGTGTTAATAAAAAAAAAAGAATGCATGAAGCTAGAATAAAATGTTTTTTGTTTTTTTGTTTTTCCCCAAGCAGAGGCTCTGTTCTTTCTTTTGATATACTGCATGTTCAGATATTCAAAATATTCTGGGGGCCATGAAACTTTTGTGAAAATAATCAAAAATGCTGGCGGTGGATGGCAACCTTTTAAAAAAAATAAATAAATGCTGGCGGGAAAAAAGTTAAATAATATTAACAAATTTAACATTATTGTAAGGCATTACCTACAGTCTTGCTATTATTAAAAAGAAGCAATACTCCTACATAAAGCTTTGAAGGTACTCTTTTATATAAAAATATTTATTTGTCTTTGGCTTTATACACTGTGTTGGCACAAATACAGAAAGAGTGCTTTAAATGTGAACAACAAAGTATTATTAAGGTACAAATACTGCCATTTGTTTATTCATAATTTAATTATTAATTTATTTTGAGCGCACGCCAGATGCAGCACTTAATGTTGGATTGTTGCTTTAAATTCCCCATCGCTTTCATCCCCGCATCTTTGTATCTGGCTATGAACCAAGATGCTGTTTGAAGAATTCTAATTTAATTAAGACTGAATTATCTCGAGGAGATAAAATGCTGCTTTTTGCATTTGAAGCTATTTCTATAAACAGCTGTAGAATAAACATTCAAAAGGGGACGTAGGATTGCGAGGACCTCTGAGTCGATCCTGTCTGCTTGTTTGCAGAATTTATTGCACAGCAAAGGAGTGGTTTTACAACATGGTGTCTGTGGTGACAGGACAGCTTGGCTCCAGAGCAAGAGAGAGGGAAAGCGTGAGATGAGTTCCAGCTGGCACAAGGACCGAAAACAAATGTCATTGCTTGTGTTCATGAAGTCCCCCATTCATAACCACAGCTAGGTAATGAAGCCAGACTGTACAAGACAATGTCTTACAGGAGTGCTACAACTCCTGGGAGGTTATTGACTGAGGCTCCATTGATGGAGTGCGCTGGTGGCTGCTACTCAGAGCCTCAGGTGTGCGTGGTGGTACGGCTGACATGGAGCCCTCGGGAATGAAAATGGATTGTGGTGGACCAGTGTCGCTCTGACAGAATGGCTATTAAACTGCAGGAGACAGTAATTCTAAACAAAAAGATTTTTCAGAAGGAAAAGAGCCCGTCGGATTCATAAAGGAACTTGGTCAAGGGCAGAAGCCGCTCACTCGCCTGTGAACAAAAACAGACACACACACATATACTATACCGCACACTCTCAGACTTTCTTTTTTGATGGCTCACCTCTGTCACAGCAAAAACTCTCTTCCCACAGGGAACTACTTTATACCACTTGTCGTGCAGCATGTCCATGTAACCGTCAGACTTGTAGCGGCTGACATATTCTGATACGTTTCGGGTAAGAGGGGAGTTCTGGGGCAGCCCGATCCCATAACCTGAGAGCACAAAGAATTTCAAAACAACAATTTACACGTTCAGCTCAGCCAGTCCAAAGAACACTGTGGGGTTTTGTTGAAGAGACCACATTCACATTCAAGTGTGAACTAATACCTCTATTACCGATATGTCAGAGAGCATAGATAAGGAATAAGTTATTTTAGTCAACACATACAAATAAGTGTACTTCTTTAAAGCATGACAAAAGTCATAACTGACTTTTTATGTAAAACTTTTTTCAACTCATAAGGTTTTGAAGGTACAAACACGTTTTGATATTCTAGCCAAAAACTAATAAATAACTTACAGCACATCTAGTCCGATGAACGCTGTGGGATTTTGTTAAAAAGACAATACACATTCTAGTATGAATTGATACCTCTATTATTGATATGTCAGAGAGCCCTTGAGAAGGAACAATCATGAATCTTTGGCACCCCCATGCCAATGTACTGTAGACAGAACGTCTGTCATTGCGGCGTCTCTGCAGCCAGGCAGCCGGAGAGATATGAGCGCGACTCTGACATCCACAAATTTCATCAAAGCCCTCGCCTCACCGGCAAACCCACACATCACTCCTGGCAAGCAATCCCTCCCCTCCTTTCAGCACGTGGCACAACATCCCTTGAATTCTGATAAACTTCTGTCCTCTCCTACTGAGTTCCACTGCTGTATTATACTCAGCCCTCTACAACCAATAAATGTGTGCTGTTGAACCCTTTGAAGAGGGGGCACCGGCGGGCTGCTGGAATATTCTTAATAGAGTGGATCCAGGCAGTCATAAAGTGTGCTGTGCAAACTAATACAATAAGGGATTTTCCAGCAGTGTTAAAAGGACACAGTCCACTCTGAAGAGACGGTTCTACTGAAGGGTGTTCATTTAATTTGAGCAAAGCCTGTAAATTGAACTCTTGCCTGTAGGGGATCTCAAAAGTAGCACAATTCAGTACCAAATCATAACAAAAAAGAAAAAAAAGAAAAAGGTATCTATCTATCTATACTATTTTTATTAATATAAAGACAGACAGAGACAGATTAGACTAGACTAGACTAGACCAGATAGACAGATAGATTCACAATTCACAATACCAATACTGCAGCCAAAAGTAATTTGCTATTGAATCTTTATTGTGACAACCTTAGGTGCCTGACTCCAGTTTTTCACCCGCATGGTTTGATTATGCACCATGCTGTTTACAGGGTTTATAGACCCTGACGGAGCTGTCCATTTCGGGCCAGTAGACGTGACAGAGATGGTTTAGTCTTGATCATCCATCTAATAAAAAGCTGGCTCAAAGGCGTGATGAAAGCTTTTGGCAGATAGCTGGGAAAATTCCTTTGCATGCAGCAGGAGATAACATCCGGATGAGAGGTGCGGACATGCCTGGGTGACTGCCATGAAACCCATCTACACCCTGTAATAGCTTTCGCTTATGAAATGACATGTGTCAAACTTGACTTGCTTCGATTTGGAGGGTAATTACAAGAGCCTTGAGGTGAATTCATGGACAGGTCTTAATGTTGGGTGGAATTCTAATGTATCTGTAGAAAGTGTTCGAAACACCTTGTGCCTTTTCAAAGTAGAATTTCACAGGCTTTTGTAAGCTAGTATAATTCAATGTGACATGGCCAGAGGTGCTAGCTTTCTCAGAGACAGGAATATGCTCAGAGTCCTTACCTTCAATAGCAAATGGTTTTCCTACAGTCAGGAGTTTGCAGTCTGCGTCTATGGACACCTCGTAGTCCAGCAAAGCCTTATCCATGATGAAGGCATCTAGCTGAGGGGGATCTGTCCTTCAACACACAGAGGAGGATAGTCAGAGCCAAACAAAACAGACACCGCCAGCCACACTTATGCTAAATACTGCTGACTTTAAATGACTTTAAAAGTTGATTACAATAATCCTGAACCAAACCCTGTAGCTATAAACTGCTTAAATCTTCAGAATTGAGTCAGATTTACTGAATTGAAAGTGCTATTTTGTGTTCTGTGTTCTTTTTTTTCAAACAATCTTTGAGTAGTACATTGTAAAAGACTGCCCTATTGTGTAACTTATCAATATGGGTGGCAAAATAAATACAAGCTGCTTTCACTAATAACAGTGCCTAATAATAATGTTTAACAAAGCCAATTACAAAAACCCAGCATGGATTAATATCACCATTTCCCAATATGTCTCATAATACTGTATGTTTAAAGCTATTGTCAAAACTATTTTATATTCTGATGCGTAAGGGAATACAAGTTTGGCGTACTCTGTCCTGAGGATGTTGATTTTCCATTTTTTTGAATGCAGTAATTGTTATTTATTATTTATTAAAAGCAAAAGCCCTAGAGTGTGATATCATGTACTGTTTGTTGTTTATGTCTGAAGAAATGCTGAATTTACAATGAATAGTGTGAGGCAATGCTTGCACATCAGCTGACCTCCATTTTACCTCAAGTGTGACAGAAAATAAAGTGCAGGGAAATTTTGCAGGATCAAACTAAAACTCTTACACAACGTCTTTTAAGAAAGAAAAAAAAAAAAAAAAAAAAAAACTGTCCGGATGCTTTTCTTAAAAAAGCCCGCCCCCAAGGATGGCTCCCAACTATGGCAGTGATCTTGACTCTAAAAATGCTGACCATGTAAGGTGTCTCCTGTGAACTGAACAGAAAGAATTCTCACATGGAAGAAAACCGGCGTCAATCATAAAAGACGGGAAGTACAAAGCAAAATACTGCACTACGTGGGAGCCTGAATCTGAGGATGAACCGCTGTGTTTGTGCACGCCTGTAAGCGTACGTCGTCTCTGAAGAGAACCTTTGGCCTCATTCAGCAAGTTTAGATTTGACTTGAGAGTGACTGCCTCTCTTCTCTGCTTGGAGTCTGTTCTTTCAGGGATGAATGGAAACCGAGACAACAGACAGAAAGCCCGGAGAGCCGACACTTGTTGCTGTCGACTCGGTTTGTTTAAACCGAGCGAGCTGGATGGTGCGCATAATTCCTCATGAAAGAGAAATTATTTTAACTGTGCGTCATACAAAGCAGATCCATAGCATTGTCAACAGCTTTTGAGGTTGTAAGAACTGGCACGTTGGCCTTTTATTGTGACCCTGTTTATTGTTGTAGTAGTAGCCTGCAGGCTTTGGGGTGCTTGTTGCCTGTATCTCCAGCCGCACTGTGCAATTACTGAGCTCTGCTCCCTTCAGGCTTTTTTCAAGATGCCCATCTCCTTTGAAAGCATTATTTGCTTTCTGCGTGTTGCGCTCCTGCTCAACACCACTTGATTTTATTGTGTTTAAAGAATATAAATGCGTCTATGTGATTGTGAGTTTTTATGTTGATAACCTTCTAAATGCACTTTTTATTCCAAGTGTTTTTTTTATTCAAGGATGCTCAGAAATTTCAGTTTGATTATTTCATTACCATTCTCTTTTTTTCTTACTGTAACCTTTTTATTGGACTTTCCACCACTGGTATGTCCAAGTTATGTTTTGTCTCCTCTCTCTTGGGTTTAAACACTTACTTGAGTGTAGAGACTCCATCCGGAGTGGTGGGCTTGTTGAAGCGCCTCATGTACTCGTACATCTCAGGGAAGCTCTTTTTCACATAGTCCTCAGCACTGCTTTCTCGAACTGTGCCAAAGCGAAACCCCAGAGACGGGTGATGGAGCTTGAAAAAAGCAATGAAAAGTGAACTTGTGTGTGAAAAAGTTTGAAAATATAATCCCATCATTTACAAAAAAGGACTAAAATATATCATGGTGCTATAGTTTTTTCCACATGTGCATGTACAATTATGCAACTATGTTTTTTGAGGACATTCACCAAATATGTTAAAGGGTTAGTTAATTCTGTCATTAATTACTCACCCTCATATTTAAGATATTTAAGATATTTTTGATGAAATCCAAGAGCTCTCTGACTCCTCCATAGACTGCAATTTAATTACCACTTTCAAGGCCGAGAAAGGTAGAAAATACATCGTTAAAATGGTCCATGTGACTACAGTGGTTCAACCTTAAATGTATGAAGCAACAAGAATACTTTTTTAGAATTTGTTGAATAAAGTTGTTATTTTTGTTTCGTTTTTGTGCACAAAAAGTATTCTCATCAGTTCATAAAATTAAGGTTGAACTACTGTAGTCACATGGACTATTTTAACGATGTCTTTTCTATCGTTCTGGGCCTTGAAAGTGGTAATTAAATTGCAGTCTACTCTCAGATTTCATCAAAAATATCTTAATTTGTGTTCCGAAGACCAATGAGGGCTAGTAATAAATGACAGAATTTTCATTTTTGGGTGAACTAATCCTTTAAAAGTATCAAGATCTCTTATTTTAAGGGATACACATTTAGACATACTACACAGAAGTGTTGTAGTCAAGACCACCTAAACCGAGACCAAGTCGAGACCAAGACCAGTGTGTGTCGAGACCAAGACATGACTAAGACTTTGTGGGGTTGAGACCAAGACAAGACCGAGACCAAGGCAAGTCGAGACCAAGTCAAGACCAAGACCAGATCAGCACTCCACAAATTCATCTCAAAGATCCACATTTCCTGCCTGAGAAATGTCTTATTTTTAATCAATAATTACAAGCAGAATAATAAGACACTATATAGAACTGTTACCAACCAATTGAAATCACTAACAACAAAATTCATCTTTACAATGCAGAGGTGGAACTGACGTTGCATCTGAATTGGTGCAATTACAAATGCATAAATAATTTTGAGATTAATGTTTTTAAAAATAACATTTTGTTTATAAAAATCAATATTACGTTTGCAATTGTGCTCCTATTTGTGAAAACAGCCCTCTTTATTGTGATATTGATTAATTATGTCATATGTTATAATATAAGTATCAAGATCTTATATAAGGTTTTTTTTTTTTTTTCAATCATATCTTGAATTTGGTGGCATTTGTATTCATTTTGGTGAAATTTTTGACAAAATCCCTTGTTGATTTCTGTCCCGGCATAACAGTAACTAAATAAATGAAATTAGAAATAAGTTATTGATTGCATTTGAAGCAGGAAGTTTTACATCCAGTCAAATTAATGATGTTAACAAAGAAATCAGACAATGCAATGGCAATTTAGCGATATCCCTGCAGTTGTGGTCTTGACCGGTCGTGAAATAAAATCCTGAGTCCTCGTAGTCTGAGACCAAGACAAGACAAAACCGAGACAAGACCAAGACCTTCAAAAACTGGTCTTAAGACCGGTCTTGAGTACTACAACACTACTATACACAGCACAGTTTTAGTCAATCAACAAAAAAATATTTGTGTACACAACTTTTCAAATGTTCTATTATTAATTAAAAATGTATCATGGTTTTAATCAAAAATGTTAAGCAGGACAACTGTTTTCAACATAGATCATATGAAATTATTATTTTCTAACAAAATTAGCATGTTAGATCGATTTGTGACAGAAGACGGAGTAATGTCTGCTGAAAATTCAGCTTTGCCATCACAAGAAGAAATTACATTTTAAAATATGTTAAAATAGAAAACAGTTACTTGAAATTGTAATCATATTACAAACAAATATATTTGTATATTTTACCTCTTCAGTAATTCAGGATGAAATGCAGTGTTTTACCTTAACATCATGAATCCCTGATACTTCTTCAAAGGTCTTCTCACCCACCATGACAGCTGCTAGGTTGGCCGTGTAACTGGACAGAACCAGCAGGCAAAATATGGCCCAAAGGTTCATGAGGAAGCGGCCCGTCCAGCACTTTGGAGTTTTACTGGCAACGGTCCGGCCGAACAGAATGGCGTAGCAGAGGTTCAGGGCAGACGAGTAAGAGAAGACCCTGATGCGGTTGCGTCCATGCGGGGTCATGCCAAATGGACTGTTCCACTCGTACAGGGTGATGAAAAGAGCTGTGATATGCAGTGCCACAAAGATGCCCACCCACATGGACCAGTGAAGGGGCCACATGAAAGCACCGATGGGTGCAGCTGTGTCCTTGCTGCGCACCAGTATCCCTAAACTGGTGGAGAAGAAGGGGCTAGTGAAGTCTATCACTCGGCTGCGAGCTGAGTTGATGCTAAAGCTGGTGACGGCCATATCCGCCACGCCACTGAGCAGGTCGCCCACCAGACCAGTCCATCTACCCCCTTTCCACGCCCCGTACTTCCCATCGCCTACGATGTAGAGGTCAAACTCGAAGTGCATGTCCTCGGCTAACTTCTCCAGCAGGTCAACGCAGTATCCATAGCAGCATTTCCGCATGTCAGTTGGCAGTGAACTGCTGTTTGTTTGCTCCAGCTCTCTGAACAGCTGGTTGAGGACATCAGAGCTGTTGGTTTGAGGGTCGAGGCACAGCTGACCCGCTGGACATTGGCCCTCCTCGTCCACCTCCCGTGTGAACACAAATGGGTGCTCGACCAAGGTCACGACCCGCAATCTGCTCCCCGCTACTGGGAGTCCTGCTTGCCAGCGGCCGCCGAGCCTAATCCCTGGGCCGCCTTCCCGGTGGTGCTGGGTCATGCCTGGCCACAGGCTCTGTTCTTCTAATTCCAGACGGCCCGACTGCCAGCTTGCCACGGTCACCCAACTTGGCTGGCCCAGAGGGTCCCGCTGTAGGCTCCATATGTGAAAGCGCTGGGAGGTAAGGACCCTGGAGAGCGAGCGCTGTACTCGCACCGGGCCTGTCAGCCCCATGAACGAAGTGTTCGACAAGAACCTGAGCACAGCAGGGACATGAGCATTGTGAGGGGAATATATATGCATCCAGCAAAAGCAAAGACAGTGATGAGATGACAGAGCAAAAACAATTTTTGCTGAATCTCTACATAAGAGCCAGAGGAGGGAAATAGTGAAAACTAGTGAAATTAATAAATATACTGTGCAGAAGTGATACTCCATAAGAAATAGAGCTTTTTTTTATAGCTATTTTAAGTCTGTTTATAACATGACATTGATTTATTTTAACTGGTATAAGTAGTTCCAGCTTTGTTGACCGCATTACAGATAAAATATGAAAAAACTAACCCTATAAAACCTGCTGTATCATAAGCAAAAAGGCTTCTAAATTATGAACATGATCGAAACTTTGCTGAAAAAAAAAACTGCTATACACAATCTACTACAAGCCATCTGATTGTTTACTTTTTGTTCTTTTTTTAAAGTAAAAATTATTTTAGTATAATTCATGTGTCTTTTTGCTGTGAAATCTGATTTACTGATTATTTTTATGTTAGTAATATTTTAAGATGAACACTGGATTGAAGCAACATAAGTTTACTTAATTATTCATTATACATTTTTTTTTATTATTTAGAAAAATCATGTTAAAATGCATAAAATATGATCTATCAGGCTTCTGAAGATCATTTATATGAATATTTATTAAAGGGTTAGTTCACCCAAAAATGTTCACCAAAAAATTATCCCATGATTTACTTACTGTCAAGCCATTCTAGGTGTATATAACTATCTTCTTTCAGACAAACACAATCAGAAATATATAAAAAAATATCCTGGCTCTCTAAAGATGTATAATGGTTGTGAACGGCATGTTTTGAAGCCCAAATAAATGCATCCATCCATCATAAAAACAAATCAAACTTTTTCTTTTTTTTTTAGATTTAGTCTAAATATTCAATAAAACATTCCATTTAAAAAACAAATAGATTTGTTTCTGATTATTATTTCATATATCCAGCTTTACAGGATTGTATAGGTAAAATATTATCAGTGCTCCAAACTCATCGTCTTTGACAAAATTCTCCATTTTGGAAACACAAGACCACCTAAGTGTTTAAATGTCAGCCTTGTGTGAAAATGTCATTTGCTCAGTCGATCGCGTGCTTGAATACAGCAGCGTGAGCTGCACAGGAACTCAGCGCACGCTCACCACTCAGGGAATCTCAGTGTCGCGGCATGCTTTGCTGAATGACCACACAGAACAGCCTCAGATTGAAAAGAAAACACTTTACAAAAGTAGGATATAGGGTTGACCGTTTTTGTGTACAAAATTTATGATTTAAGTCCATTCATCACTGTATATACGTGAAAGAATACATGGAAAACACAGAATCCATGAAGCAACATTATAAGCATCAATAAAGAATGATTTTGCTTAATAAAAAATATATATAATTAGGCATTGTGGTAATTATTACAGTGAAAACTTGGATTAATATTTAAATAATTATATTTATTATTAGCTTAATTTAGAATATACAGTTTGTACAGTATAAAAATCATTACGCCTATAGAGAGTCTCCACAAAAATAGCGAGTAGTGTGTGTGTGTGGTCCTGGTAAACCCAAAGATGGCAATATACAAAATCCTTGTCATTGTGGGGACATTTTTGGTCCCCCATGAGGTTTATACATCTAAATAAAATACTAAGTGCTGTTTTTTGAAAATGTAAAAATGCAGAAAGTTTTCTGTGATGGGTAGGTTTAAGGTTAGGGGAAAGAAATACAGTTTGTACAGTAAAAAAATCATTATATGAATGGAATGTCCCCATAAAACATGAAAACCCAACATGTGGGGTGTGTGTGTGTATATTATATAAGGATTTGAACTTAGGTCCCCTCGCATACTAAACGAAAATTACACCTCTAGATGATCATGTCTAACTGTCATAGAAAGAAGTGCCACAACTGTCACATAGTGCCCTCTGCAAAAAAAATAGGCACATGGTGCGTCTGTCAAGATTTAAATACTTATTCCTTATTTAAGAGCACCTGATTGGCACAATGATTATCCCTCTGAAATAACATTACAAAATGTTTAATCTTCAATTCTCAAACCATATATTTCACAGCATGCAGGGTAAAAGAATAAGAACAGAAAGAAATGCCGATCACTCTTGAAGCACTCTGAAGTTCAAGGCTTTCTTCAAAGGCATAAGGACAGAAGGGCAGGATTATGACCTGAGAAACCTGAATCACACTAAATCTTTTGAACCAATATGTGACCTTTTATAGACAATGTATTTAACCACTGAACTGCCACCATATTAATGCTGTAAGCTAACATCCATCGGAGAGTAGTAAACAAACAAATAAATAAATAGAGTGTGGTTTATATGTGAATAACCCTCCCTGCAGTTCTGAATACTCATGTGATGTTCTGCATAGATCACATAATTGTGATTTCTCACACAGCCGAGCCACACTGCTTTTATTGCAGGATATATGCCACAAATTAATTCAATGATCGATTTTCATCAATAAATCAGCTGGGGATGTAGAGTAGTCAAAGGGTTGCTTGGCAATGTCTGGGTCACAGAGGGAAGATGAAAAATCCAGAGTGAAAGAGGCTTGTGATGTGTGGCTAAATGAGGCCATAAATGATATGGACTCTGTGTGACCATAACTGCACACTTCCATTAAAACAGAGCAGAACAGAGAAAATAAAAGGGGAAAAAATTGATTGCCTGCATCATTAATTTGTCCTGATAGCCCTGAGTTTGACCCATGGAGAACACTTGATCTGGTGTGAAAGCAGAAGTTAAAAGACGGGATAATGTGTTAGCCACCGCAAAAGCTGATTTGTTAACTGAGATTTCTCTCCGTGCGACTATTATAAAACTTTCAGAAAGCATTCGCAACTCAAAGAACCAATAATCCCTGTTGTGTTGTGTTGTTTTTCAGATTCCGTGCTCCTGTGCTATACACTCATTTCTCAGAGCAAATACATTTCATTACATTGGGTTGGGTGGGGGGGATTCTCACACTGTGAGGTGAATATTAAAGATTATACATCACTGCTTTCAATCCAGTGGAAAATCTCAGGGGTCCTCTGTCTCACATTTTTTTCATTTTTTAAAAAGTTTATTTAACTGAGCAAGACTCATATAACAGCGGCACTTTAATCTTACATCTGAAAATAAGAAAAAAAAAAAATCTCATTTGTGGAAGTGAGCAGATAGGTAAGGCTTCTTCCAGCCTTCAGAGATAAGAGTTCTCCAGTATAGGGTCTAGATCACAATCCAAAAAACCCTAGTTTGTTTTCCAGTTATATATATATATATATATATATATTACTTTTTTATTACTACTATACTATATTCACAAGTAAATGGATTAAAGATCCTGATTTGCAAACATCAAATTGTGTTTTGAATTATTTTCAATTAAACATATGTATATATTTTTTTCAATAATAATACAAAACACAAAACCAGTTTAACACGCTTAATAATAAGTGCTTTATCGAGGTACGATTAATGCAATTAACATAATACTTTGATTTTTTGTTCTCATTTAAATACATTTGACTATCAACTTTATCAGTGAACTATTTGCATTGATTATAGATTTTTAACCTTTTTATAAAAAATGTTGATACAAGTATAAATATCTACTGTCAACTTTATTTTTTTTATAATTATTAAAATATTTTTAATAACAGTAAAAGCAATATGAATACATGATTCCATTTAGATTATTATTATTATATATTTTTTTTACATTAAGAAATTGTACTTTTTATTTATTTGTGAGAAATAGTACTAAAGCAATATAAAATATTAATATATAAAACTACAATTCCTCCCAGATTATTGTCTTGAGTGAGAAACTGTCAGTATTTTGGTCCTTCTAGATCTACAATCTCTGTGTTCGGTGTTCTAATAGACAAGCCTCCCACAGCCTCCTCCACTAACACAATGATAACAATGCATCAAGCTGAGAGGCAGTGGACAGGAGGCTCTGTGAGCTCTTGACATTGAACTGGACTCTGGCATTGAAGATGAAGAAAGACCCTGGTCACCTGAATGCAGAAAGGTTTGTGTCCTGTTTATGGAGGTCACTGAGTGAAGATGATTTGGCACAAATGGCTTCCACACTGATGAGAATGCATCATTCTGTAACTGCTAACCTGACTATTTATGTAAATGCACACAGGGATATGGTTTTGATTAAGGAGGTATAAATGTATTGAAAATGCCCCCGAGTCAGTTAATTGCATTTTAAAGTCTCCGGTGGCTCCATCAGGAAAATAACTTCAAGATATGAGACCATACTGCAGTCGAGACAGAAAATTCCTGTAACTTAATACTAGTGGCTGGAATACTAATCCAGCCATTTTCCTTGGAGAGTATTTACTACCTTATAATTTCCTTAATGTAAAACATGCTTAATATGTCTATGCACACTAATGACTAAAGGTGAATTTAAAGCTTGAAATGACTGCACTGCGTGATCAGATAACAAATGAATTCCTGATTAGGTATCATAATTTAAATCAGATTTTAAAATACTGACAGGATAGACACTTGTGTTGGAGAAGGTACTTTAAAACTAGCTGGATGACCTAGAAGCTACTCATAATTTACAGCAGTTAAGCTACAACAAATCAATACTTATGATAAAATAGTTAGCTAGACTTTACTGACAAAAATAAAATTCTGAAAATATCCTTTCAATAATGTACTCTAATGTATCCATAATATGAAAAATATTTTTTAAAGTTGACATGAAATTAAAAAGCTTTACACGGGGTACCACATGACAATTATGTTTTTTTGATAGCCCAGTTTTAAAACTATTAGCAGTGACATTTGGCAGCAAAACATTATTCTTTCATTGTACTTCTACAAATTGCATCCTTAAATTGATGCTTCATGACACAGAGCTTTAATTTCCAGTTTGCATAGGCTGCATACAATAGTGTGACCTATGATATTTGACTGAGTCACATACATTTCAGTAACTAAGGCTGTGCATAGTTGTTTCCTTCACTAATGTCTGATTCTAACACAATTTCCAGATCCTTTATGGATAATTGAGCTCGAAGGCTAGGGGTCCAAAAGCCGCACACGTGTCACATGCAGATTCCACATTAATCATAAATGTTAAACATGTGTGGAGACAAAAAAAAGTGCTTTAAATTTTAGTTCGCATAGGCAGCACATATTTGTGTAACCCATGACTCTTGACTCTTTAAGGCATATACATTTTAATAAATAAGACCATGGGTATTTGTTTCCTTCGCTAATGTCCTCAAAATCTATTATGAATAACTGGGCTTGAAGGCCATTGGTTCATAAAGCTGCACATGTCAGAAGCAAATTCCACACTAATCAAAAATGTGAAATGTGGTAAATGGGGGGTACCTGTGGAAAATGTAGCCTTTTAGTTATAATGTGACAAACAACAGAAATGTAGCATTGCTAAATGCTACATTGCAGTTGTTTATGTCCCTTTATAACTAATAGGCAACATTTTCCACAGGTACCCCCCATTAACCATGTCTTTTGTCGTGCATTCACATTTACTTGTTGGAAAAATAGCTTGTTATAGCTCTGTTTATGAACAGTTTTGCTACTGTTATACTTTTGAAAATGAAAATGTAGTTAAAGGGTTAGTTCACCCAAAAATAAACATTCTGTCATTAATTACTCACACTCATGTCGTTCCACACCCGTAAGACATTTTTGGAACACAAATTAAGATATTTTTGATGAAATACGAGAGCTTTCTGACTCCTCCATAGGCAATTTAATTACCACTGTCAAGGCTGAGAAAGGTAGAAAAGACATCGTTAAAATAGTCCATGTGACAACAATAGTTCAACCTTAATTTTAAAAAGTGACGAGGATACTTTTTGTGCGCAAAAACAAAACATAAATAACTACTTTATTTCAACAATCTCTCCTCTGTTTGACAGGGGCGGAGCCAGGGGTTGGCCAGGGGTGGCCGTGGCCACCCTTGGCCTAAGCTTGGCCACCCCTTTGGCCACCCCGCTCACAATTGTGGTTTCTGTCTACTTTTTTTTGTTGAGAAGAACTGCGTTTATTTAAACACAGAACCGTCTCTTTAAGACCACAAAAAACGGGAGACTTTTCAACTTCGCCTCAGCGCCAGGCGCGCGGAAATGATACAGGTACCGAATGAGCTTCAACAGAACAACAGTAAGCTATAGCTTACGTAAATGTTTCTCAGCTGGTGGGTTGCAAGACTCTCTTTTCAATCACGCGCAATTATGGTGCGCTGTATATTACTCACTATAAATGCAACGTCATAGTTCTGTCATCTATTAAGTCATGAAATAACCAAAAAGGCGATTAAAGCTGCATTAAAACTGCATGCATGTAGGCCTATATATGCGTCACATGTCTCTGGACTAAAATATTCTGCTATGTGAGATCACAATATAAGGCACAAGCTTATATGTAATTTTTTTAAAGCATAAATAGATGTGTGAACTGTGCATTTGTACTAGAAGATGCTAATTTTGCGTTAATTTATAAAGTACAAATAAAAATGTATCACATTTAAATGCATCAGCATTTTTTTGCAGGCCTAATGAGTTTAATTTTAAGTATGACAGAACTGTTGCAATTATTTATTTTGTCAATATAGAAAGTTAAACATTTAGTGTTTACTTTTTTGGTTATTTTTTGAAACAGACAAACTCAGAATTCATTGGAATCCATCAGAATTCAATGAACTCAGAGTTCATTGATTATACATAAATTCAATGAAGGTTGAATAATCTTTGAAGTACAGTATGTAGTTATCGTCTCATCCATGGAGATGCAACAATGAAGAACAACTATTGGGGGTTCTGAGAACCAGAAGTGACTGAACAAGTTGAAATTTAGCTATAATATGAGCCCCTTTATTAATATGCCTGCAAGTGAGGAATGATTAAAAAAGAAAAAAAAGGTTCAAATTCACTCAGCATTCCACGATCTCAATTACAATTAAGTAGGCTAAAAACAAACTGTATTCAGTTGTGTTGTAGGCACAGTCCAGTAGCTACATTATATTCAGACTAATTTTTATGTTGAAATAATGAAGATTTCTGTGCCACCCCAGACTGGTTGCTGGCCCCTGCCTGGCCACCCCTAGGAAAAAATCCTGGCTCTGCCACTGCTCTTCGATGTCAGTCTCTTATGCAGTTAACGAAGTGAACACAGTGCAGTGCTTTAGTGTTCAATGTCAGAACGCTGATTCATTATTGGCCAGCTCCTGCGTCAGCAACACGCATGCGTCGTGCTGCTCACATGTAAAAAAAAAAATAAATAAAAAATTCTCACTGCTTCATAAAATTAAGGTTGAACCACTCTAGTCACATGGACTATTTTAAAGGATGAAACCCCAAAACACTTTTTTTGAGATGTACACAGATATTTATAGCACATCATTGAAAACACTAAAGGTACTCATTAATGTTATTCATAAGTGAAAAATTATTATTTAATTATTATTAATTATTATAAAAATGTTATTTTTGCATTTTTCAGAGCGATTTCTGTCTTCCTGTTTGAAAAGCTGAGTCGGAGCAACGTCACAAAATCTGACGTCATCGTGTACTTTCGAACATGCTGACGTAGATTATCGGCATATACTGTATATTCATGACATAAAGCTCATTCAATCCAATCACTCCGCTGCAGTATGCATACGATTATAATTGCGGTATTATGCATGAGGAAGTATCACTTCTCTCGCCTCGGTCTCTTGTCATTCAGAGACGTATCGTTGGTGTTCGTTTCCTCAGTGCCACAACACAATGTGTTTTCCTGCGACGCGACCAGAGCAGAGGTTTGTGTGCATGTGGATTGTTTTGCTGTAATCTACCAGCACAAATGGAAAATATGTTCGCGTGAGCTCGCATTACAGCGGAGAATTCAAATGTCACAAAAGTGCGGCTCATTCACCTCTGCCTGCTCTAGCTGCGTTAAACACGTGAGCCATAGGCTATGTTTACCTCAGCACAGCACGTGTGTTGTCAAGTCTTCTTTAAATTAATTATATGTGCAAACTGGACACTGATACAGTGGTGTATCTGAACGCGACAACATGATTATTCTAATAGACAAAAGACTGATTTTGAGACTGCAGTGCCCGTAAACGTAATTAAAGTAGCCTAATATTAGCCCTATTAAATATTCTTTCACATTTCTCCCTTGTGCTTGGGAGTTTGTTGTCATTCTCTCCGTGCTCATATATTAATATTCATTATTGTGTATAATGAGTGTGTTGTATGTCTGTGCTTCATTGGTTGTTCTCTCCCCTCTTCCCCCCCTCTACACTCCCACTTTTCCAGAGCTTTACACGCCAATTTTCACAGACTTTTGAACGACCAGGGTAAAACAGGGGGGTTTAATGACCCTTTAAAGATGTCTTTACTACCTTTCTGGGTCTTGACAGTGGTAATTAAATTGCTGTCTAAGGAGGAGTCAGAAAGCTCTTGGATTTCATAAAAAAAATCCTAATTTGTGTTCCTAAGATGAACGGAGGTCTTACAGGTTTGGAGCAACATGAGGGTGAGTAATTAATGACAGAATTTTCATTTTTGGATGAACTAACCCTTTAAATACAATAATAGTATTTGCTACTTAGTAAGCTACTTAGCTGGAAAATGTTACACGTTTACCTGGCAAGGTACTGTCCAGAAGAGGGTAGCTCATGTTTATTGGGCTTGTCAAAGCAGTTGACCATGTTCTGTATGAGTGCAAGGTCCGGTCTCACCATGGTCGCCGCATACACAGCCCTGCCAATGAGCTGCAGGGTATCCCTAATGTAGAAGTTCAGGGGCTTGCGATTCACCTCCCCATAAGCCAGAAGACCTAGGGGGGAGCCAATGGAGTGTAGAGAATCAAGACTAAGCGGATATCCCATGATCCAGTGCATGGGGGGCAATGCAACACTCAATTGGTGGGCACTGCGCAGCACTGTGGCTGTACATTCAGGGTCTGAGCCGAAAAGCACCACGGAAGATGCCGGAGCAGAAGGAGTCCTGCTGAGGAGCTGTGAGAGGAGCTCCATCACCTTGTCTTCGCTTGCATTTTCCTCGAGCCTGGACAGGTTGAGGGTCTCCCACAGGTGCCAGTGGGCTCCATCCAAGCCTAGGTGGCCCCGCTGTTCAAGCTCTTCCAGCATTCCTGTGTTCCCACCTCCAGGACAAAGAACGGCCGCTCCGCCCTGCCAGCCTCCCTTCAGCAACACCATTAACAGCAGCTCTGACAATGCTGAAGGCGGTGTGCGTGTCATCATCTGCAAATGGAAGCGGTTCTGAAACCAGAGAACATACACAGTTACTGTAGGTCTAGGGCTGCGTAGTTAATTGAAAATAAAACCGTGACATGGCTTAGTGCGATTATCAAACCACAAAGGCTGTGATTTAATTAAATAACTATATGCAATGTGTGCTTTTATAGTGGTGCATTGCTGCAACATACATATTATTTTTTCCACTCAATTATGTCGTAATAAGGAGATATGTCATTTAAACAATATATATTTCTCGTAATAACGAGATGTTATGCCATTAAAACGTTTTGTTTTTTTTGTAATAAAGAGATAATGTTTTGTTAAAATGATATCACTTGAATGCACTCTTCTCATTTTATTTTTTAGTGTTGTTTTTATTGTAGCTGCATGTTTATTATGATTAATCTCCAATCTGTCTACAATATAATACTATCTAATAGGGGTGTGACGAGACAGTTAACTCACGAGATGAGACACAAGATTTTTACACAGTATTTTTAAGAAATCCTCAATGACTAGAAAAATAGTCTGTATGTGCATTTGAAATGTTGTAACTAATCATCTTGTAATGAATGTCATTTCAGTTCTACTTTCTGAGTATGAATTATCATATGCAGTAAAAGACAACAAAACTCAAGCACTGTATAAGATTTTGACACAAACTCAACTGACTGACTTCTCTCCTGTATGATTTCACATGGTTACAACTACAGAGCCCAGCTTAAGATAGCTTTCATATTGGGAGATATCTGCATGCATCAGGGAACATTTACTTTCACTTTCACGATCGCAGTACTCTGTGAATAGGGAACGGTGGCAACCGTTATCCAAATGAATTAAATGTTTTTTATTTCTATAAAAAGCAAAACGACAGTGGAGGCGTAGTGTAAACATAGCGGTGGCATATTCTATCCTAATTTCTCCTTCACACTCCACCATGGCAACAGCTTTTCACCTCGACAAGAAATTTTGTCACATGTTAATATTGTGAGTCACACCCCTACTAACCAATCACTGCACTCAAACCAGGAGAATTTAACTTGTTTAAGATGATCAAACCAGTTATTTTTGAACAATCAACTATGGGCTGGAAATATTTATTTTTTTTGAGAGAGAGACTTCAGTTTGGTTTAACACATGATGATTGTTTTGGAAAGTAAAGTAAGTGCATGAAAGCAATACAAACATTGTTTTTGTTTAATTTGTGTAATCTTTACTCATAACTAATGTTAAATGCACTTAAATTATGAAGTTTTTCTCCTGACCACGCCTCCTACACACTGGTTTGCGGCAAGTAATGGCGCCATTTTGTCGTGGTGTGTGTGGATTCAAAGAGCTGTTGATGAGCAGTTGAAACATTTGTTTTGGCTGTTCTACAGACATTTTTTCAAAACATTTACCTTTTTATAGTTTTTCACAATTTTTAAGTTACCATCATCGGGTTTGTTTTAGTTGAGCTCTTGACCCTTGACTTTTTAATATTAGATTTAGTTTGGGCAGTTTTAACTGCATTAAAACCAACCAGACAAGCAAAGTTAAAAGATGATCAGGTGTTGTTGGTTATGTTTTCACATAATCATTATTTGATCTGAATCACTGAACTCATTTAGAGCCTAATCTCTGAGTTAGATTTACATTATTGATTACAGCAGCACTGTACACTGTGATTCTACAGCAGAAGATCAACTTTTACAATACTATTTTTTTTTTTAAAGTTGTCCTTACCACAAAAAAAAAAAAAAAAAAAAAAAAAAAATATATATATATATATATTTTAGGCACACACAGACATCAAGAATCAGAGTATGAATCTCAAGGACGGTGACAAGCAACATATTCTGATAAACAGAGATCAACTCAGAACATTAGAAAACAAGCTACTAAAAAGTTACAGAAAAACAGCAAAATTTAAATAGTGAGAATAAAGAAAATTACTAAAACAATTCAGCTTATAATTTATTCATGCAGCAATGCATGATGGGCATGGATGAATTTTGATTGGTGGCAAGTTAACTTGCTTAGTACATTGAACTTAAATATACTAGGTGTAATAACTACAAAGTAATTAATATTACAAAACATTTTAAGTTAAATGAACTTGAATTATTAAGTTAACATTACTTAATTTTTTTAGGACAACCAGTTTCCTCAAATTTTTAAAGTAAATTCAACTTATCCGGGCTAACAGCGTGAAGTATTGTGCACACATATACAGTAGGCCTTTAAATAATGAAATATGCATTGAAATAACATGACAATAACACTTTTCTTTGTTTCATCATACCTGACTAATGATTATAAACTGGTTGATGTGTTTTGATGAAGTATCCATGATGAATTGTAAATCAATAAATCAAAACAATCCTGTACTATGGGCACATCCATTGATTCAGGCTACAGCAGAAGTTTGTAAGTTTCTATACTATTTAAAGCTTCCACTTTTCGACCGTGGACTATGATAAAGTCCTGTTTCACACATTGTCACATCATGTACAAAATATGGTTTAAGGTTTTGAAATAGTAATTTAGTAACAATAGTAATATTTTTCATTTTTATTTGATAATAATGATAATAAAACTTTATTTTAGTGTTTTTAACTAGTTGCTTACTAGCATGCATATTACTGGATTATTGGCTTTTTATTAGTACTTATTAATCCTTATTTTGCATGACCTTATTCTACATTTTTAATCCTACCCAATACCTAAACTTAACAACTACCTTTCCAACTATTAATAAACCGTAAAATAGGAGTTTATTGAGAAAAAGTCATAGTTAATAGTTTATATGTGTTCCCTATACTAAAGTGTTACCAAACAATCATAATTAAAATGACATTATAATTGTTGTTGTTTTTAGTCATATGATATATAATCACAAAATGTGATTATAATTTTACATTCCTAAAAACAAGCACACATGAAGCAAAATAAATAAATAAATATATAAATAAAAATAAATAAATAAACAAAAACATATTTTAAATTGATTTAAATTTTTATTAGGGGGAAAACAATATCACAATTTGATTTTCCCCCCAAATCGTGTAACCCTCGTGTAGGTCTTCACACTGGCATCAAAACAAAAAACAAACCCCACCATAAAATACAGATATCTTCAGGCTGCAAATGCATATTGTATTCCCTAATGACTATACGTTTGAATAAGTAAGAGGGAAGTCTGGGGAGAGTGTTAGATCTCCTGTGACTTCCATCTCCTAAAGCTGCCTTATAGGCAAATAGAGGAATATATTACTTACTCTGAACTTATGATGACCTCATTCTCAAGAACCCTGAAAACAACACCCATTTAGACGCAATCTTGGACTCAAACATGTGAATCACTTGAATGAAAAATAGACACTAAAACAGTGAGAAAGAACCGTCAGCTCTCATCTGAAATGGCTCCTGGCCATCTCTACACAGACTCTCTGCTGTTTTTGATGTGGACTGACAGGGAGGCATGTGTGAATGTGCAGTGAGAGTGAGAGATGGGATGCTTGGGCGTTCTGAGAGCGAGAGGGACTGTTTGAACCTGGTGGGGGGCTGCGAGCGAGCAGCACGCGGCCACGGCGCTAAAGAGGAGTCCCCACGCAAAGTTAAAACCTGTGTGACTGGAATAACATTACCGCCAGCGGCTCTGACACACGTCCCTGTGACTTTCACCGCTACTTAGGGCACACATAAATTAGCACTCAAACTGACGACTCCATGCGGTGATGCCAAACCGGATGAATCTGAAGATGAAATATAAAAATACACAGTCGAAGTTCTGCTCTGTTGAAACAAAAGTATATGGCTTCAAAAAACAGAAACGGACCAAGGGATTCCCGGGGTTGTGCTGCGTACATATGGGAGTTTAGATAAGAAGAGAGAACGGGGGCAAGCTTATCTTTTATTTACCAGTATATCCAGGTGATGCTAGGTGAATAGCAAACAAACAAACAAACATCGTCTGTGTGAAGGCAAACCTTCAGCCTTGAAGCCTCTCATTGCTCAATCGATCTGAAAACAGCTGCTCCTCCAAACAATACCTGTGCTCGGTAGGACATTAGCCTTCTCACGTCTAAATGGGTCCACAAGCTGACAGCATCTGAACAGCATGAGCAGTTTGATTTGTTCTCTCCGTCTTGGAAGTTTAGCGGGAAACATCTATTTCCATTTCCACTTTTCCCACACCTTGCGAGCAATTTTCACAATCTGTCTTAACACCAGGGAGAAATAAATGGGTGCTATTTTTTAACTGACAGCTCATAAATGGCCCAAATGCTGTAGAGTAACATTTCATTAATATCTAATATGGCAACATACAGGTTTTGCGGACTAATACAAACAGTAGTCTGGCCGTCAAATTATCATGCAGGTGTAGAGACGGACTTACTGAATCTATCTGTCACTCTCAGACAGCAATGGGACCTGATCCACAAACAAACCATAACTAAGGAAAGAAATTGGAAATTACTGTCTATCTTCCTGAAACAGATGGCTAAACTCTTGTAAAACCCAATGATTTGTGCTCTGATAGCTGATAAACTTGTACCTAATTTTGAAATTATGGTCCGTTTCATAGCTTCGGCATTTAATTTTTTATATTATGAAAAAAGAGAGATAATTCAGCAATACCACTGCATAACAATGATTTGCAAAACTAAGTATTTTAATAAATGACTATTCAGTGGGTTGTCTAAATCACTAGATGACTATTTAAATTAATAGTTAATAGTAAAAAACAAAAAACAAAAAATCGTACTCATCCTCACGTCGATCTAAACCTGTATGACTTTCTTTCATCTGTGAAACATTAAAGAAGATATTTTGAAGGTAAACAAACAGTTTTGGTGATTATTGACTTCCATTATGACAAAAGTTTAATTTTTGTGTGATCCATCTCTTTAGGGAAGGCCTGTATTATCTGATTTTAGGTAATTTCCACCAAATGGGTTTCACATGGGTTCACAGTGCAATTGACACAGGGTAAGCTGTGACATAGAAAGGCAGAAGATAAGAAAAAATCTGTAGGAAAAAATCCATTTCACACTTTTAGTGCCCTGGTAAAATATCATACAGAATAAAAGGCTAATTTTTAATGGCTATTAAAGGGTTAGTTCACCCAAAAATGAAAGTAATGTCATTTATTACTTACCCTCATGACGTTCTACACCCCTAAGACCTTCATTCGTCTTCTGAACACAAATTAAGATATTGTTGATGAAATCCGATGGCTCAGTGTGGCCTACATTGAGAGCAAAGCTATTCAAATTCTCAAGGTTCATAAAGGCAACAAAAATGCTTTTTGTGTGCCAAAAAACAAAATTAAGATTTTTCAACAACATCTATGTGGACCGATTTCAAAAACACTGCTTCGGAGTTTTACAAATCGAATCAGTTAATTGGAGCGCCAAAGTCACGTGTTTTCAGCAGTTTAGCTGTTTGATTGGAGATCCAAATCACTAATTCGAAACAAAAGAATCATAAAGCTCAGAAGCTTCATGAAGCAGTGTTTTGAAATCGGCCCATATAGATATTATTGAAAAGTCATTATGTAGGTGCACAAAAAGTATTCTTGTCGCTTTATAATATTAAGATAGAACCACTGAACTCACATTAACTGTTTCAAATATGTTTTTAGTACCTTTATGGACCTTGAGAGTTTAAATGGCTTTGCTCTCTATGCAGGCCTCACTGAGCCATCAGATTTCATCAACAATATCTTAATTTGTGTTCCGAAGATGAACGAAGGTCTTAGAGGTGTAAAACGACATGAGGGTGAGTAATAAATGACATTATTTTCATTTTTGGGTGAACTAACCCTTTAATAGTGAAAGAAGTTTTAAAGAACCAGATGGTCTATGACAACAAGTAGCAGGCCCTAACGGGGTCATGCTAACCAGCCCAATCCCGACCCTTTGGGTCTTGTTTTCAGAAACAGCCTGAGGAAGCGTAACAGAATGAAACAGATCTCAGGTGTCAAGATGCATTTCTAAAACAAAACTATTTTTAACTTGACATGTCACATCAAAAACACAACATTCACAGTGCAAAATGTGACGCAACAGCCTCACGATTTCTGTCTGCATGTGTACACAGAATAACATTTAAAAAATAGCGGAGAATGCACAGCCTGTGGTAAATGGTACTATAAATGCCAGAAATTTTATTTATATATAGATTTAATTCCAAAAAAATGTCAGTCGACATAAAAACGGCGAGTTAGGATTCTGCAAAACAATAGAACATTGGTTACATCAGACGATCTCAAGCCCCATAGTAATTGTCTTGACATTTAAAGGTGGACTTGTTACAAGAAGTGTATTGATACAGTGCTTTAAAGGGAATGAATTTAAAGACCAACTTTCGCCATGCTAAAATCCTCTCAGAGAAGTTGCGTACTGCCACAAAAAAAAAAAAAAAAGCTAAAAAAATCAGAAAAGAAAATATAGACCTTGTCGACCTCACTAATTCAGAAATTAGTTTGTGGGCGACTAGTCAACCATCCTGACTCATCCCTACTCTGTAATCAACTTTTGGTATTTTTTCCATCTTCTTAGTTCCACAGCGCAGTGCCAAAGTGTTTTAAAGTCATAAAAAAAATGCTTATCTACATGTAAAATTCTGCCTCACAATGTTTTGAGGAGAGAAATATGAGGAAAAGGTACATCAATATTGCTTCTCTATTAAGAGTGACAGTAACTTAATTAAGAAAGACCACTGTGGGGACCAGTAAAGATTTACTAACATGAATAATTTCAAAACCCTTACACAGTCTTTTAAAAAACAAAACAAATGCTTGATTACAGAATGAAGACGAGACTTTCTTTAGGGTTCTGACTGACATCTGAGGTGCATCATGTGGGGATAAAGAAGTGATTTATCCAATGAATGTATCATCATACATAAAAATTGTTTGGGGTATTATGACCTGAGAAGTGATTCATGCTCATGCACCTAGAATATTTATGCAAATCAGTCTAAAAAAAAGGATTTAGCATAATTACAAAAAGGGTGAGCAGCTTGTATGTGATGAAGAGAGTAGCTATCATGCTTCATAAAGTGTTCATGTGGCTTGAAAGTGATGCTTAAATACTTTCTCAGTTTGCCATACTGAGTGGCGTCCCCTCTGTGTTTATTTAGCCACATCATTAGGCATAAGTGTGTCTTAGCAAATGTGTGACATCCCAAGTCTCAAATGATACCCGAGGCTCACTTCAGCATCAGATAAGTGGAGAGATGTCAGCGCTTCATAATCTGCATTATCATCAAAGTGATTCTTGTTTTACATTTTGATCTGCTATGACAACAATTAAAAACATGAAGGAAAAGAGTAACTTCTGATGCAGTGTCCACTACTAAAACTCAGGGGCGGTTTCTTCAATAGGGCAATTGGGCGACGCACCACCAAAGTGAGAAAGGGACGGATTTTTCAATCACATTCAACCACAGAGTTACGCTAGCTGTCACTGCTTGGCTGTTTGTTCTGCCTCTGGATATAGTCCAATCAGCGTCGAGTCACGCTCTGTAGAGTACCGCCTCTTTTTGGGCATTTCAGTCTGGCGGAGATTTGCCCCGAGTGCTCCCATAGATTCCATAGACCCCCCCCCCCCCAAATATTTTTTGCACCAGCCGCCACTGCTAAAACTATAACCTTTAACCCATCAAGGTATGATGTAATATCCAAGTCAACATGGATGACGACCTTTGACCCATACCCATAATTCTATATGACTGTCCTCGTTATATGTCTTTGGCTGCATCCGAAAATGCATACTACCCTTCTATATAATTGGAAAAAAAAAAAAAAAAAAAAAAAAAAAAAACAGAATGTGAAAAGAGTATGTCTGAATTTGCAGAATTCATAAAAAAAGTAAGGCAAAAATCACTTGGATGAGCTACTATTTCTGAAGTGTGCATCCAATGGATGCTTTAATATCCCATGAGGACACTGGAGAGGATTTGTAGATGGCAGTTAAGCGATGCAACTGACGCTGGTAGGTCACATGATAATGATAATGACAAGTACTTACTCAAAAGAAGTACCTACTAAGAGAGTAAGTGATTTCGGACACAGCCTTCATGTTTTTTTAGAAATATTTTATTTGATTCAAAATAGAATTTATTACACATTAACTTTTAGACCATGAGGTTGGGTAAAGGATGACTGAATTTTCATTATTGGCTGAAACATACCTTTATTTTATTTTATTTTATTTTTATGAATATGGAAATATGAAATTATTTCTTTGAATAAAACAGACCCGAATTAAGAAACTAAAACAGCCAGTAAGTGGCAGTAAATGTCTTAATAATGAAGTCGTTCGTTCATTCATTCATTCGATTCATTCAAATAGCTTTGGTTTGTTCAAAACGCGTATTCAGAAATGAAACACTACTGTGTATTGCGCAGAGATGAACAGTCTGCTTTGTCTTTATATTTTCATTGCCAAAATTGAACAAAACAGACAGTGTTGTGTCTAAAATAACAAAATATTAACTTCTTATTTAACTTCTTATTTTACTATGTTAGGGTCAAAAACAGCAATCATGTAATATTGCACTTGTTACTCGTGTGATATTACTTAACTCATATGATCTAAATACGAGACAAAAACTGAAACAGGGGCATTTTGCCCTGCATCAATATTCATCATCAATAAACTGTATGAAATGTCAGATATCCTATATAGGTTTGGGGTGGTGCAAGTGCATTAAATGCGTAAAAAAAAATTGTAATGCAGTACTTTTTATCGTAATTAATTAATCTAATTAATGAACTAAATTGACAGCCCTTGTATTTTGGGGTTTTTTTTTGTATTTATTTGTGACAACATACATTCAACATGGCTGATGGTGGTGAAGCACAAAGTATCACTACAATATCTACCATTGTTCTTTGGAAATGTATTTGAGAATATCCTTTCAGCTCTGCTGTGACAATTTCTATTGTGACTGTTTAAAGTGAAATAAAATTAAATAGATCGAAGAAAGATCTAATAAAATAAAATAGATCTTAGAAATGATTTATTTATGCTATGTAAAGCATAGAAAATAATTTTTATATAATTATAATAAATTATAAAATATATAAAAGTGCTTTTATTTTGTAGAAACAGAGCAATATTTTCCAAAAAGCTAGGGAGTTATTGTATACTTTTTTTTTTTTCTGGGGAAGAAATTATATATATATATATATATATTGCTTTGTGCTTTAATAATTTATGCATCATAAGTTTAATCAATTGCTTAAGGTATTGTGCATGATTAGGGGTAATAAATTGAATGGTAGTATTATGTGTCAAAAGATATGACTAAAACAGCACTTTCATTTTCTTATCTTAACTGTGCATATGTGGCACAGGAATCAAAACTTTACATGGTGTAATGATGAAAGGGAAACATTAGCCAAGAAACCCCAAGCTCAGCTCTTTTAGCAGCTGCCAGTGTGTGCATTTTGCCGCAAACTGATTTAGTTTTTTCTCTTCAACGGAGGAAAGTGTTTTTGTTTTTTGTTAATGCTGCTTGTTACATTTTTTTTTTTTTTTTTGCGTATATCACTACATCACTGTCTATGTGCACCGCTGCGCCCAGTTTGCATCTGAAGTATAATGGCATTTCTGTGTTATTAAATGTTTGCTGCCTAGACTCTGACCTGTTATTAGTCTTGATAACATTTCCAAATCTTGTTTGTTCCACAGTGACCCTAATATGACACTGCAAAAATGTCCCATTCCGTGAGTGAAAGGAAAGCCCATAAATTTATAACTCCATAGGATAGAAAACAACACTGTAATGAGGCTTTGAAATCAAAGTTTTTTTTTACACTTTATAATAGGAGCGATCACTCACATTAGGCCTGGTGAATAGTGCAAGGCGCACTCCCACTGGGCGATAAAGTAATATTTGAAAATGAAAGCCATTTGGGGAAATGCAAGTTTATGAATGAGGTGATTTACCAAATGATCCTGTCCAAATTCACCAGAACAGAATCTTAAACATCCAGCAGTGCACGACAAAACAATAAGTCTTCAGCGAAAGGTGCGAAAGCTGTCAGACGGCAAAACATGGAGTTTAACAAAATCTTTGGACATTAGTTTGACGTATTATTTGAGAAATTATATTACTATCATAAAGCTTCATCTATTACTTTTTCATTAAATGGAAACTGCCTAAAAAGGCTGGCAAAATATGCATAGTGCCTGCTTGGGAATTAGAAATACCATTTTAGATATTACAACAGTGAACTTTAAAATGTCTTAGGGATAAACTTTAGCGGCGGCTTTTCGTGCGAAGAAAGGTACAGTTAATTGTGGAGACAGTCTTTGAAGAGCTGTGATTTAGTGCTGTGCTTAAGGCCATAATGTTGACAAAGCAGGATTGCACTCTCAGTAACTCTCAAAAGTCTAGGTCATCCTCACAAGGTTTGGCCACAGGCGCTAAAGTTGCGTTTAAGGAAGTATGTTATGCTGCATCACTGCACCAAACAAATAATAATAATAAAAATAATAATAAAAAACAGTTTGTTTATAATTTAACACCATGTCAGCTACCACGGCTATATTCATGGTGAGAAAAAAAGTGAAAAATATAATAAATAAATTTGGACAAAATTGATTTATTTGGACAAACAGAAACTGGACAAATTTTTATTTGGACAAATCAGAAAATGACATGCTAGACTGCACAAACTGCAGTGTTTACACATTTTAGGCCTACTAAGTTGTTATTTACATTAAATGTAAATGTTTAAAAACAAAAAAGAAATACACGTTACAATTTTAGGACACTGTGATGTGGAAAAATGACTTTTTAAAATATATTATACTTTTTTTTAGTTCTTATCTTAATTATGTAATGACACTTAAAGTTAAAATTTAATATAATAGGGAGCACTGATAAAAATGAATTTATTATATTAATATCATAATTAGATACCTTTGGACAAATTATCTAAATAATTATCTAAAGACAAAAAAAAAGTATAATGAAAATCTAATTATATATCCCGACTTGCTTATCCAAAAAGTTCCTACTTAATTGACTTTTGTTAAGTCAGGCTGATAAGAAAAGGTTAATGTTAACTTTTCTGTTTAATTGTAAAAAGAGTTTGAATGCTATTAGTGCTCTGATGGCCAGAGGAGACCTCATCCCCAGATAGAAACGGACACTGATTAGATGCCTTCCCAGCGGCCTCTGACACCTCTACCAAAATAAGGGAGCTAAAAAGCAATAACAAAAGAGCTCCTCAGGTACAGTTAATCTCTACATAAAGTATGCATAGGAACAATTTGTTAAACATTCTGCTCTGAATCCTAAATTCTTGCACTCTCTGGAAAAGTGTTCAAAAATCCTTTTAACTGTGATGTAAATAAATGTACAGAGCCGTGTTAAAATTTCTGATCGCTAAGAAGTTCATTAGCATTACTTCTGCAAGGCGTACACTGCGTTTTGCTCAATTAGCAAAGAAAGTAGTAGGCAGCAAGAGCTGCCATCCACAGTCAGCCTGAAATGCACTGAAATCCTCTCTCTGTACAGCCTGGCATATGCAGCCCGCTCAGCCCAGCCTCATCTAGACGCTTCATATGCAAAGCTGCTCTCAGAATGTTGACTGATAGCATTTGAAACGTGCAAAGGACATCACAAGTAAAGAATAATCTTTTCAGGCTTTATGCAGAAATATCTTCACTCAAACACACTATCTGATTCAAAGCCACGCTGGTGGTAGGCCTGCGCCACTGTGGTCTATAGAAAAGATCCTAATATATGATGCATGACGCGTTATGTGTCCCAGGATTAATGACATTAATCCATTTATGATTCATTATCCATTAATATTTGATAAAATTTTAATTAACTCAAGGGTAAATTCATGCTTTAAGTAACCCTTTTAAGCCAGACCTATGAAATGTTGCTACATGCAAGTTGATGGTGTCACTTAGAAACTATGATATAAAAGATATAAACTGACTTTATGCTAATGGATGAAAAGCCAATTATAATGATGGCCTGTGATAGAGTGTGAAAACTTAATACTGTTTCTTCTTTGAGTGCCTTTCAATATTAAACCAAAGGCTGCTTTTAAGCTCATGTTCCAATTCCTCAGTTTTGGAAAGAGCAGCAGCACCTCTCTGTTGTCATCACTGAATTTCCCTAATCCAAAGACTATCGGTCTGTGCTTTGCAGATAATGATGATTTCATGCTTGGATCAGTCATCCTTTTTCAAGTTTTGGTTGACATTTACATGGTCTCTGCTCAGAAAGAATAACATTTTTCAATCGATGTCTGAACACGGCAGGCCTGAATCCTCCCAGGAGGTCCAGATGCCAAAAAACAGAGTCTGTTGGTGGGTGGAAATTTATCAGGATGAGGTGAGATGAAGGCCTCTGGTTGATGGCTTTGGGAAGTGTATAAAACTCTGGAACAGGATGTCTAACTGTGAAAATGATCTAAAATTCAGCAAAAAGATAGTGGTTTTCTAGAATATAGGTGATTTGATGGATATATTTCTCTGAGGCCGAAGGCAATGAATTCCAGAGAAGGTTTATCATTTGGGACTAAAGGCAGGTAGCCGTAGAGCAGGAGTTATCTTTGTAAGCCTTCTGTACTGAAATACTGTACATTTATTTCATGAGTCTCTCTTAGGTTCAGTGGGCTTTTCAAACTGTTTCATGCCAAGGACCCACAAATATGATTATCCAGTCTGGTCTGATTGTTTATACTTCGGTATTAGTATGTGACATTTACAGGGACAAAAATTTACTTTTTGTATATTTGGATAGATGATTAAAAGTACAACATGGATGTATTAACAACATCTAAAACATACACATTATTATGCATTTACGGCTATTTAAATGTAAGATATTTATGAACCCATCATTTCACCAACAAATGGAAGTTTTATCAGAAAAAACCCAAGCATCACCACAATTTTACAATAATAAGTAATAAACTGATCATAATGTATTAATTTGTGTAAAGATTAAACATTAGTCACAGAAATAAAGTGGTATTTTCCATTATTTCACAAAAGAAAGAGGACACATACTTATTCAGTTGCGTCTGTTTCTGTTTATTTGTGGTCACAAGACAGTATGTTTACATCACATTTAGAAAGAATGATAATTTCTACAAATTTTCAACCAAAAATACGGCCTCTCCAATGACAGTCCCAAGTCCCAACAGTTATATTTTCAGTCTGAGAAACAGAGGAAGCTCCCGAAAAACCGGAGTTGCTTATTTTATGAAAAATGCGGAGCTAAATATGGACATCAGACAATCTAGTAAGAGACACGACATTCTGACAGATAAAATAAATACACAATTGTGATTACCTATTGTATTTACCAGGTTTACTATGGTAATAGCATGCATAGTCTTTTGCATCGTATATAAATATTGCCTTATACGGTGATTAGAATCCACATCTGATCACAAACAGAAGTTACTTCAATCACTGTCTGAAAGTGAGTTTTGAGTCTTTAATGCTGATTTTAGCTGGTATATGAAATCATCCCCAGCACTGGCATCTCCAGATTCAGATAAACTCGGCCTTTGTTCGTAACCATTCCCTCAAGCCTGAACTGGCCCGCTTTGGACCAAGGTATTCGGCGGGCCAAAAAAACCTGGCCGTTGGCCCCGAGGAAGCCCCAACAAGGCACGATCATACCCCGTAAGTGACAGTGGAAACGCGACTGGCCCTGGCACACTCTAGCACGTCTGCTTTAGGCCTAATGGTAGAAACGCAGCTATTAACAGTCCTCTCTTGTGGTATGCAATAGTTTTGTATGAGGTACAAAGCATAGCCTCTCGGTTACTATTGTAATCTCCATTCCCTGATGAAAGGGAACGAGACATGGTGTCGATGACTGACTCAAAGGGTTGCACTTGGGAGCAGCAAAACTTCTGATACTTTGAGTAAAGGCCAATGAAAATTGGTGAGTGGAATTTGCATGTGCCACTTCCCCCGGCATACAGGTGTAAAAGGAGCCAGCATGCACCACTTATTCAGGTTTGTCCTGAGGAGCTGAGACAGCACATTTTACTTTTAGCGATTTAAAAGCGAGGTGCAAAAGAGGTAACACCCCTCCCCCTATCCCAGTGATAAGTCAAATAACCGGTGGGAAAATTTCCTCACCATCACAACCGTAGCACATACTGGACTTAGCAATGACAAAGCTTGGTCCCTAAAAGGGATAGTGGGAACTTTGGGCACATAGCCCGGCCGGGGTCTCAGGATCATGCAAGAGTATGCTGTACCAAACTCAAGGCATGTTTCACTGACAGAGAATGCCTGCAGGTCCCAAACCCTCTTGATGAAGGTGAGCTTGGTCAGGAGTGCCGAATTCAATGATAGAACCCTAAGCTTGACTGACTCCAGCGGCTTGAAAAGAGCTCTCTTTTGGCCCAGGAAGACCACAGAGAGATCCCATGAGGGAATAAGGTATGGCCTAGGAGGATTAAACCACCTGGTGCCTCTGAGCAACCTGGTGATCAGGTCATGCTTTCCTAGAGACTTATCATCCACTGCGTCATGATATGCCACTATGGCGGCCACAAACACTTTCAAGGAGGAAGGGGACAGCTGGCCCTCCAATCTCTCTTGCAGGAAGGAAAGCACTGATCCAACCGCACATCTCTGTGGGTCTTCCCCTTGGGAAGAACACCAGTTCACTAACAGACTCTATTTCAAAGAATACAGCTTTGGCTTGAGTCATTGTGTCACCACTGGCCCATATGCTCGGTCTGAATTGGCAGCGGAGCAGGTGTGGCAGCCGCAGGCGGATGCCCTCAGCGACGAACAGACGGATGCAGGGCCTCAGCATCCTGAAGATGGCAGAGGAATTGCTCTGAGGCAAGATGTGTTTAATGGCCTCTGTCTGCTTTTTTTACTGCTGAGAACTGCTGGGCAAAGTCCTCGACAGTGTCACAGTTTCGCGAGATGGAGGGCATCGTGAAAGTGAACTTTGTCTGTGTCCTGCATCTCAGCAAGGCTTAGCCAGAGATGGCACTCTTGACCACCATAGCGGACATTGCCTGGCCGAAAGCTGATCACAAATGCAGTTCCTGCATCAATCCTAGCTCAGGACTACCCTTGTGCAGATCTTATGCCTTGGCCTTTAAGCCTTTGCCATTAGAGACGAAGTAAACTTACAGGCTCTGGACAGGAGTCTAGGACAATTCCACCAGGGCATAAATCCACCGCAATCGCACGCTCCACCTGAGGAACCTCCATGCCCCACCATTGAGGGTAGTGAGGATGAAAGAAACTGACTTCGCCAGCTCTTCATGCACTTCCGGCTGTGAGTCATGCTCCGAGCCCAGATACCAATCATCCAATCGTGAATGCTCAGGTCATTGTGGAGGATTTCATTCCAGCCCAATGTTCACTGTGATCAATAATTCAACCTCATTTGGAGCAACAAGCAAAAACTCAGCTGCATCATGTGACGCAACGTTGAAGTCTTACGGGATCTCTATCCGGTGCAATGTGCAAGACGAGGAATGGGAGGTTAGTGGAGATTTACCCGGTGGAAAAGCTCCCATTGTTGCCCTCAAATTGCTAGCTGCTGTGGCCTTGTGCAATGCAGAAGGACCAGGACGAGGAGCAGCTGAGGTGAGTCCTTTTACTAGAAAAAAAAGAGTTGTGATTGTAATGTTGCCATGGTCATGTTCTCGCAGTGAACCATTCACGAACGCTGTCTCAAAAATGATGGCCATCCGAGCACAAGCGATATCGACCGAACCCAGAAACACACAGAAAGTAAGGTATCTTTAAAAAGATGCTTTCCATCTGTGTTTGCTGTTTTAGAGGAAGCTTGCTCTTTCAGATCATTGAAACACCCAGGGGAATCTCACTCTGCACTTATCCGTGCAAGGCTTGGAGAGAGATCGCTGGGTAACACTTTATTTTACAGTGTCGTAGGTACACGTTACTACATGTACTAGTAATAACAGTAAATTATGCATAATAACAAGTAACTAACCCTCAAACAAACCCTAACCCTAACCGTAACTCTATAGAAAGTACATGTAGTTAATTAACAGTACTCAGTACTAATTTGAGTGATTACAATGTAACTATGGCACTGTAAAATAAAGTGTAACTGACCATTGTACTGCGCCGTAACCCCAGCAATCTTTCTCAAACGAAGTGAACAGAATGAGCTTGTGTATAGATGACATTTCGTTCGGCTTCGAAGAACAAATCTGAATGAGTGATGAAATGGTGCGCGCCAGCTCCTTTGCCCATATGCCTGAGGGAGTGTGTTCAACCTCATTCACAGCATGTTGCAATCGTGATAAAGCAGGCGAGAGCCAATGAGCATTTGCCCTAAAACTTTGTCATAAAGCTTCCATAGATTTGGATTACATTGCACAAATAAAATTGATTATTGATTAAAATATGATAATTTTATGTTACGATTTTGGTGTCTTTTGTTTTTTAATGTGTGTTTGTTTTTTGAGTCACAGCATATTGATGAAATGCTTTTTTGTCCCACGGCAAACAATAAACATTATGTGAAGTAACGGTTAAAAAATTACAGAAATGTTATTCATTTTAAAGTGTGTTGTTGTATAACATTATGTAGTCCTTCAAAATTAGTTTGCACCAGAAGTCTCACTGAAAAGAATGAAATGTCATAATTTAAATTAAGTAAACGAGTCAACTGCATTAAATAAATGAGACTGAAAATTATATCATTTATCACAAATGCAACAGAATCAGCTGATTAATTCCATGCATTAAGTATTAAATTATAGTTTGTAAACATTTGTACATCTGTAAAGTTGCTGTTATGTTGATAATTTATGTTTTAGATGATGTCAATACATCAATATGTTACGTTTCACTGTCTATACAAACGTAAGTAATTGTACTTGTGGTAGAACCACGCTTTATGTAAAATACACACAAATACTCATGAGATCATTTTGGATTATCCCCTTATATTATTAAAGCTGCACGATAATGGTTAAACTAATAATGTTTTGCTCAAATTATCAAAATTATTGCTATATATATGTCAATAACTGTAATTTGTTCTATGGCTGTATGACATTTTTATTTGTGGAGAATATTGCAATGAAGATCACTAAACTCATACATGTTTTTAGTGTTTTCAGATTATCTGTGCTTTTTTTAACAGTAGGCCTATAGAGACTAGAGAAAGTGCATGTGCATGGTTGCCAGACTGCAAAAATTAGTTAAGCAGTGTCTATTTACACTAAGACCAAATAGCGTCCCTTTCTGGCAAATGCTATTTACACTAGCTCCACCCACCAATGTCTGGTTGGGCCACTCAAATTTTAAAAAAGACATGCAGAGTCCAATGCAGCACTAGTGAGTAAGGTTTGCAGACCTGGCCTTTAACGTGATAGACACAAGTTCGAATTTGCCTTTTGCCCAACTAGCTTTTATATATTTTTATATATATATATATATATATAAATGAAAATAATGTTCCAAAAGTGTTTAATAATATTAAAAGGGTTTATAGGGTTGAGTTAGGTGTAGGGAGGGTTTTTATTCTCCCAATAAGGCAGCATCCATTAATAATCCTAATAAATATAATCATTTACACTCTATGATATTATTGCATCCTGTTAATGTACAAAAATACTGAGGTGCAAATAGTATCTGCCAATATAAAGTATAGATAGCATCTAATTACTATTTACTCTTATTGCAAAGAACTGATAAGTTTACATGGTGTAAATAGAATCTATCGCTATTTTCACCTGTAAATAACATCTACAGCTGAAATGCTAGAAATGTATGTATGTAAGAGAAAAGCTCTGTTTGGGGGATTTAAGCTCTTTTTCAGTAATATCAGGCCAATATTGCGAAGATTATTTTTAATTAATTGAGAGAAGTAAAAAATCGTTATCACAACTAAGATATGATTAATCATGCAGCGATAGTATATATAATACTATTATCTAGGCCCAAGAATAGTTTCTTCCCTCAGGCCATCTACCTCATGAACAGTTAAATGTCCCCACTGGGCAATAAACGTGCAATACAAAACACTAAATACACACTAATATTCATTTAGCACGCCATAATTCTTATTCACATTCCTTTGCATTGTATAACAACTGAACATACATATATTGTCCATTGTTTTGTATATTTAGGGCCCGAGCACCGATGGTGTGAGGACCCTATTGGAATTGCTCAGCCAATTATTCCTCTTCTCCAAAATGAATCGCATTTTTGAGGGCCTAAACGTTCTCAAAAACTCATGAAATTTTGCACACACATCAGAAGTGGTGAAAATTTACATCTGATATGGGTTTCAGAATTAGGTGTGGCAATATGGCTCGATAGCGCCACCTACAAAATTTCAATTAAGCGCCCTTCGTGCTACGTTTCACGTACAGTTATGAAATTCGGTGGACAGATGTAACAGCCCAATACCTACAAAAAAGCCCCTGGGTGCAAAGTTTCTAAACCCAACAGGAAGTGAGATATTTTGAATTTTCTCTACAAAATTTTGGCAGTTTTTGCCATTTCCACATGTTGTACTTTAACGAACTCCTCCTAGAGCTTAAATCAGGTCAACATCATATTTGGTCAGTCTAATCTAAAGGCCTTTGAGATGTTAAATTGCAAAGATCTTGAGTTTTTGTTGAAGGGCGTGTCCGTGGCGGACTGATAAATTCTGATGTTTCGCCATGTAAGGTGAATCACTTTTTTGAGGGCCGAAACATACTCGAAAACTCATGAAACTTTGCAGATGCGTCAGAAGTGGTGAAAATTTACGTCTGATATAGATTTCAGAATTAAGTGTGGCAAAATGGCTCGATAGCGCCACCTAAAATATTTCAACGAAGTGCCCCTGACACTACGTTTCATGTACAGGTATGAAATTTGGTACACACATCTAACAGCCCAATACCTACAAAAAAGTCTCTTGGAGTGAAATCTGAAAACTAACAGGAAGTCAGATATTTTGAATTTTCTTTGCAAAATTTGTGCAGTTTTTGCCATTTCCAGACGTTGTACTTTAACGAACTCCTCCTAGAGCTTTAATCAGATCAACATCATATTTGGTCAGTCTAATCTAAAGGCCTTTGAGACGTTAAATTGCGAAGATCTAGAGTTTTCGCTGAAAGGCGTGTCCGTGGTGACCTGGCAAAGTTCGATGTTTCGCCATGAAAGAGGAAGCTGCTGTAACTCAGGCATACAATGTCCGATCTGCTTCAAACTTCACATGTGTGATAAGAGTCCTAGCCTAAAGACGTCTATATGATAATATTCATTTAGTCATAGCGCCACCTGCTGGCAACAGGAAGTGGCATGCTTTATACTGTAATTCACTACCAGATTCACATTTCATCATGCCACGAAGTACCAGACATGCTAAAAAACACGTTAAATCATGCAACACTTGGCTGAGTGCTAATGTATGCGATTAACGCCACAAAAGAAACAGGAAGTTGTTGTAACTCAGGCATACAATGTCCGATCTGCCCCAAACTTCACATGTGTTATTAGAGTCCTGACCTGAAGACATCTATATGACAATATTCAGTTACAGTCATAGCGCCACCAGCAGTCAACAGGAAATGACATGTTTTACACTGTGATTAACTCCTCATAGAGATTAAACCAGATACACATCAGATGTGATCAGTTTAATCTTCAGACCTTAGCAATGATAAATATCAAAGATCTTGAGTTTTCGTTGGAGGGCATGTCCGTGGCGGCCTGACAAAGTCTGATGTTTCGCCATGAACGATGAAGCTGTTGTAGCTGAGGCATACTATGTCTGATCTGCTCCAAACTTCACATGTGTGATAAGAGTCCTGGCCTAAAGACATCTATATGACAATATTCAGTTAGCCATAGCGCCACCTGCTGGCAACAGGAAATGGCATGCTTTATACTGTAATTCACTACCAGAGTCACATTTCATTAAGCCACGAAGTACCAAACATGCTAGAAACACGTTAAATCATGCAACACTTGGCTGAGTGCTAATTTATGCGATTAACGGCACTAAAGAAACAGGAAGTTGTTGTAACTCAGGCATACAATGTCCAATCTGCTCCAAACTTCACATGTTCGATAAAAGTCCTGGCCTGAAGACATCAACATAGCAATATTCAGTAAGTGTGGCATTTCGAAATGACTGTGGCATAATTCTCCTGTATTCACTCGCTTACATGCATGTCGCCCACTGATCACTGTTTCTAAGGCCAACAGGTGGCGGTGAACCCAGGTGCGAAGGCCCTTTCATCGCTGCTTGTAGCTTTAATGTGTATTTTTTTTTTTTATCACTTATTTTATTTTTATCATCTTGTCGCTGCATTCTGTCTGTGCTGTGGAAGCTTCTGTCACCAGTACAAATTGCTTGTATGTGTAAACATACTTGGCAATAAACTCTTTCTGATTCTGATCTATAACCCTTGTGCAGACCCTAGTTTGAAAACGCCTGAGTTAGGATATGAAAGAAAAATCACAGCAGATCATCTCACATAAATATAAAATCCATATCAATGCAATGCCTTGTCTAATTTGCCAAATGGCGCTAATATTAAAACTAAATTCAGAAAAGCAAACCAACAAATAATACATACCCAAGTGAGAAGAAAAATAAGACATATTATATACAAGTTATTTCTTCCTCAAACATCTTTTCTGATTCAAGGAAAAATATTATCTACGAGCAATTCAAAAGTAGTTTGATGGATTTCCAATGGAATAAAATATGATGTCTACTATATAATAAAGAGTTAAAGACTATAATATATGTTTGGCATTAAACTAAATATATTTCTAACTGTAAAAGGGCATTTCTTCAGCAATTGTTTTACCTGTCAATGCTTTGCATTATCCTCATACAAAGCATCTGAACCCTCATTATATCATGAGTGAGTGATTCATAACTAATGACAGCCGATGTTCCAATGTTTCATAATGCCTGTGGATTCAAAGGTGAAGCTGTAAATAAACACGGGCAGTTGACGTCTGCTCCCTTTAGTCCTTTGCGTTGGCTATATGGGGGGAAAATAATGTTATAGGAGATGTCAAGGCAATGCAGGTCATGTTTTCAGATTCCCTTGAAATGGCAAATGGTAAATGAAAAAGAAAAGATGAAAGTTAAACAAGAATTCTGATAGCCAAGCAATATGCATTTAGGGGGCTGGACAACCTTGCAAAAAGGTGCAGGGAGGCACAAAAGGTAATTCAGCACAATGTCTGCAATCATCAGCAACACACAGCCAACAGTAAGTGAGTCTGACAGAGCTGAATAAACACTTCCACACGGCTGTCTCTGTATATCCTCAGTTAACACTGAGAGTATCTTTAGAGACAAGCTCCATATTGCACTGCAACTGCAAAAACATTCAAAGCAAGAGGTCGACCCAGCTTCGGGCACATTACAGGACTGGGGAACAAGTTAACCGAATGAGGGTGGAAATTAATGAATCTGTAGGTTAAAAAGCCAAAGCAAACTGTGGCTGTTATTTTTTCCTTTTACTGGTTCTCAACTGGCATTAAAAACAATAAAAGCTTTAACAAGTGTTATAAATCCTAAAATTGCTATTAAAATAAGTAGAACTAAAAGTGCTGTTGGTGTTTGAAAGAATCCTGGGTTCAATACAAGTTAAACTCAACCAACAGCACTGGTGCTGTAATGTGGATTAACAATTAATTGCCTTAAAAACTGAAATTGTTCCTCCTTAAAAAAAGTAAAATCTGGGTTGCAGTGAGGAACATGAATGGGGTCAATCCATAAACATTAAAAATGTTTCAATAGTGTAGCCACAATATGTAAACAATGTGTGCTTTAACATGATTTTAGTGTGACAAAAAATGTAACGAAAATAACCTTTTTTTCTTTTTTCAGATTACTGGTTTTAAAGGTGCCCTAGAATAAAAAAATTAATTTATATTGGCATAGTTACATAAAAACAAGAGTTCAGTACATGGAAAAGACATACATTGAGTTTCAAACCCCATTGTTTCCTCCTTCTTATATAAATCTCATTTGTTTAAAAGACTTCCGGAAAACACGCGGATCTCAACATAACACCGACTGTTACGTAACAGTCGGGATCATTAATATGTATGACCCCAATATTTGCATATATGCCAGCCCATATTCAAGGCATTAGACACGGAAAGGCAGAATTTACGTCTGGATCTGTGCACAGACAAGGTAAGCCAGCAAGAACAACAGCGAAAAATGGCAGATGGAGCAATAATAACTGACATGATCCATGATATCATGATATTTTTAGTGATATTTGTTAATTGTCTTTCTAAATGTTTCGTTACCATATTGCTAATGTACTGTTAAATGTGGTTAAAGTTACCATCGTTCCTTACTGTATTCACGGAGACAAGAGAGCCGTCGCTATTATCATTTTTAAACACTTGCAGTCTGTATAATTCATAAACACAACTTCATTCTTTATAAATATCTCCAACAGTGTAGAATTAGCCGTTAGCCACGGAGCACAGCCTCAAACTCATACAGAATAAAACGTAAACATCAAAATAAATACTTTACTCACATAATTCGAAGCTTGTAAAGATCCATTTGAGGGTTATATTAGCTGTGTGAACTTTGTAAATGCACTGTAATATAGTCAAGAGCTCGTGTGGCAGGGAGCACGCTATTTAAAGGGGTGGCGCTGCCAAAATCAGTGTAAAGTTAATGATGCCCCAAAATAGGCAGTTAAAAAAATTAATTTAAAAAAATCTACGGGGTATTTTGAGCTGAAACTTCACAGACACATTCAGGAGACACCTTAGACTTATATTACATCTTGTGAAAAAGCACTCTTGGGCATCTTTAAAGGGGTGGTTCAATGTTTTTTTTCTAGGCTTGATTGTGTTTTTGGGGCGTAGTTTAACATGTCTTAATGCTTAGTTTTTTTGAAAACGCTGTATTTTTCATATATTTTTGCTTTATTCTACATCTCTGTTTCCACCGTCATATGAACGGCTCATTTGACTATCCGAGCCACTCCCTCCGAAATACGCAATGTGCTCAGATTGGTTAGCCGGCCCAGTGTAATCTAGAGCCATCGTGATTCGCTGAAGCGTCTGGAAACGCCACGCCCCTTACCATTTGTTACCGGTTACGTGGGCTTCGGTTATATTGTATGCTCAATTTGATTATATTGCTGTATCAAATTGAGCCCGAATCAGACCCAGATGAACAGCAATCACTGTAGCCGAATACATGACTGAGTAGTCGCTTTTTTGTAAAGGTAGTGTTTAATTTACGGCATGAACAACTGTTTGTTTATGAACATAGAAGTTTGTTGGTGTTTGTTGGAGAAGTATGCACTATAATACAGCTAACTGGCTAGCGAAGCAAAAACGAGTTGCTCTTTGTATATGTCCTTGATGCAACCAAAAAATAGCAACAGAACTATACGTTTAAAAGACATGTACAAACAATAAAACGTACTTACAGTTTGAAGCCAATAAACAGCAGCTTCTGCTTTTAAAGTGGGAACTGCTCCATCTATCAGTAAAAGCCTAGCTTTGTGCAAATCCAGCACTGAACTCATGTAGATTCTGGAAGCTGTCTTCAGCATCGCATCCAGTGTAGAAAATATCACAGATTATAATGGGTTCTATTATCTTTTGACGCGCCGCGCTGCTCACGTCCGGTGTACCAAACTCTTCCGCTTTCATGACATGGCCTCGCCCACTTTGTTGCGTGTTCCTGGGGGCGTGTTTTGCAGGGTTTATGATGTCACCAACCCGGGAAGAAGCTCATTGTGGTCCAAACCGGTTGTTTTTGTAGGCAATAAACTGTAGGCCATAACTTTAAAAGACAATATTTCCGTTTGCATTGAACTTTCAACTTTTCAATGCGCTGTAACTTTGCAGATACTGTTTATGCTCAAGCAGCAACATTACACACTAACTAAAGTTAAAAAAGTGAAATCGCATTGAACCACCCCTTTAAGTCTTAACAGTACAGATTAACATTACTAACTGTTTCTGTGTAACGACATATCCAATTTTACTTTGTTGCCATGAAAATACTTATATCCTTAAAATGACCAGTGTTGGGACTAATGCATTACAAGTAACGTGAGTAATGTAATCAGATTACTTTTTCAAGTAACTAGTAAAGTAACGCACTACTTTTAAATTTACAACAAAATATCTGAGTTTTTGTTTTCCCATGTATTGACTGACAGCTCTCCTGTCCCCATGTTGAGGGAAATCAGGAGTAAAGGTGCATAGGCGTTGTATGAACTGTGTAAACAAGATAGTTAGAATAAATGTGAGCAGGCATTTACTTTCTCAAAATAAAACTTCAGAACACTACACAAACCTGCAATAATTAAATGTTAAATGACACAAATATACTTTATGTATTGTCACTTTATTAACCAATGTCTGACCTTTGATGACCCAATTCAACCATACTAATAAGCAAAAATGACTGTATATAAACACTACATATGTGTTTAAATTTTTTGCTTCCTACAACTGAAAGGTTTGTCCGAGCTGCGCCCTCTACTGTACAGGTGTAAATCTGCATTTCCGTCAGATTTAGGCTTATTTATTTCACTTTTGATGTGTTACTTTTTTATTACATTTTATTAAAAAACAAACAAGCAAGCCCAGCCCAGATGAGAAAAAGTAATGCAACACATTATAAATGCAACACATAAGTAATGCAATTAGTTACTTTTTTAGGGAGTAACACAATACTGTAACGAATTACTTTTAAAAGTAACTTTCCCCAACATTGAAAATGACCATAAAAAGCTCAGCTCAAATAATAGTTTACAGAAAAAACTAATGTAAAAAAAAAAAAGTTATTTTATAAAATGATAAGCTTTATATATAAACCCTTCAGAAATAAGACCTGTTCACTTCCATTGTCAAAACTAATTTTTGTGGTAGACATCATGCCACAAAAGCTGTTGATTGAGCTTAACTTGTTCTACACCCTGAATATTCCTTTAAGGGCAGGAGTGTGTTTTATAAACCGATGAGAGTTAAATAAGGCCAAATCTCTCCCACAGAAAGTGAAATCCCTCACTTACAGCTTAACTGAAGCATAGGCATTTTTGTGCGGGAGACTTTGCTCTGATCAGAAGTGCATGCACAGATATTAATAAGCATGATAGCAGAGCTGCGTTTGCATGCCTCATGCATGATGGGAATGGTTGTCACATCTTCTGTCTTGTTATCCAGCCCAAGTCTTTTTTCGATCCTTTCAAAAAAGCGGAAGATAATTGAAACATACTCATGAGAGAGTTGGGTGAAAGAGATAAGACCAAACTAATGGAAATAAAAAGAAGAAGGAGAGGAGATGGAAAATGACTTACAGAGAGACTTTGACACACAGAAGGGAACTTTGCATCAAAAGTACCCATAGTGCTAAACTGTAATACCCGCTTATGCAAATCTCTCCCCCATTCAGAATAGATGCCGTTTGCAGGTTCCCATGCCAAAACGAACAGACGCTTCTGTTTCTCTCTCTGTGTTTTCTCAAATGGCTCTGTCATCAAAGCAATCATCAGAGAGGCTATAAGATTGCAGATTGAGATATAGACCCTAACCAGAGCCAAGCTACAGAGTGGATCCTTCAAAAGAAAATTGATTTAAAATGTCTGTTAGATCTAACCGATAAAAAGATCAACAGACTGTTCATTGTTTTGCTATGAGCAGTAGACTACGCTATGATTAGGACAATGAAAACAGCAACAATATTCATTCCATGACAAAACAAGAATTAGCCACTCTGGAGAGGCATTTTTGGCATACGATGCAGCCTGGTCAGCACTGTGCCCACCGCAATGCTGCCAAAATCCAAAATAAAGACAATGAATCATTTCTGTCAGGAGATCTGAACGCCAGTGAGATTTGTTCAGTGAGGCGCCGTATTCAGAAGTGAAGTGAAAACTCAATCACGTTATATTGAGAGATCAGGCACCACTTCAAAGCTCACCTCGGGCAGAAAGAGGGTTGAATTTTCAAAGACACATTTTAGAGTGGAAATAAGGTATAAGGTCGGGGAAGTGTCATAAGTACCTCAGGGTGCAGTCGTGCCACTTATTGGAGACTTTCAGATTCAATTAAACTCTCATATTCTTGCAGGCGCATCAAAATAGAGAAAAATTGTTTTTTTAAGGAAACGTGCACCAACCCAGAGCGTCCAAAAAACATCCCTCAGCTTACTTGCTCAATTAGTTTTGATGGGTCAGAGCATTCTCGGCTTACAGTATATAGGCATTAACCCAAATCCAGGCGGTATTAAACCACATACGCGGCTGTGTATTAAATCGTATGAATGTGCTTGGGCGCTGTAACATTAAGTGCCTGGCAACACTGAGCCATCTCGGCCCCGTGAGCGCAGCTTGCAGAATTCTTCCTCACCTGGCTGATGCACCACTCTCTTCCCGCATCCTTACTGTCACAGACCTCAGCGGCCAATCTGTGCTTATCTCAGCCCTGCACATGTGGGAGATTACAGACCATCTCCTCCAGGTATTTCACACTTTATTTACACCCTCGGCCTCCATAATGGAGCAATCCAGGCTGCAGACAATCACGGCAGCAATGCACAGATGATCAGCATTGTTACGGCTGGGAATAGGTGGTGACTTGCGTGCATGTGTGCATGGCATTGTATCAACAGAAGGAGTGTAGACCACCTCTATGACTAATAAGTGCCTGCTCTCCAGGTGCTTTTAGAAAAATGTATTTTGTGCAGTACACAAAAATGGGTAATGTTGTAAGGTTTCCTTCAACAATGCATTTTACACACTACACTGCACATACAAATGACAGACAAGGTTTTGTGCTCATTTTCCTTAAAATTCAGTTTTAACACAATATGATGGCACTCCATTTTACAATGTGAGTTCTGATAATTTGTCTACCGTTACATCTATTTCTTTGACTAAGGGGCCATTCATAGAGTGTTTTTGCATTCCACTGAGTTTTTCCATAGTTTTTTCTATGTAAACATGTTAGATGAGCGTGTTTGACCATTGCACTCCTGTCCTGTCTTACACATGACACTGTGTTCTAAAAGCGGTCTTTAGACCTTACTTTTATTTTATTTTTTCATTCCACTGTCCTTGTTTTAAACACTGATTCATACAGTAACAAACAAGTGACTCTCTTTATGAGTGAGTCATTGAATTGTTCACTCTAGCTATTTCACAACTGTTGCTCGGAGACACACAACAACAGATTCTACTGTGGTTTCTTTTTACACTATTTTCACTAGCAGAGCAAAAATACACAAAGTAGCTGACAATATTGTGCCTAGAACTGCACGGTTAATTGGAACGATTTGGCATGGTGCGATTATTTTTACTCCAATTTCACTTCATAACGACGTTTAGCATCCTTCTGTGAGATGATGTGGCTTCTTACACAGAATAAGGCAGTCGTGTGTTTATTAGTCATGTTTACTCAATCAAAGCATTTCAATCTTCTGTTTATTCAGCTACAGTGATAGTATGATGCCCATATGGATTTCCTGGAATGAGGCGTGTTATCGGCAAGACATATTTGCAGTTTCTGTGTGAGAGTGCCCTCTGGCTTTCAGATAGAGAAGCATTTACTACTGATCACTCAGCCATACAGCTCTGAGAACCTGGCCATAAAATAATTGCAGACTTTGCCAAATCACGTGCGATTTATTTGTGATTATTTGTGCAGCCCTACCTATAACGCATATATTAGTTACTTAGCATTAGCTTTTTTTTACTGAACTGTTGTTAGGACTGTCAAACGATTAATCGCGATTAATCACATACAAAATAAAAGTTTGCATTAACATAATATGTGCGTACTGTGTATAATTATGCATATTTAAACACATGTACATACTGTATATTACATATAAATTATGTTATATATAAATATTTTATAGAAATATAACAAATTTTTCTTAAATATATACACGCATGTGTGTGTATTTATATATACATAATAATTATACCCAGTACACACACACATATTATGTAAACACAAACCTTTAACTTAGTACGTCTCCACTCTGGTTAGATAGGAAGACATTCAAAATGTGCAGTGTTGAGAACCACTGCGGTTGTTTCAATTTTCCAAAGGTTAGTATTTTCAGTGATTACTGCAAGACTGCAATGGCAAAAGGTCATGCTATAAAATAATGAGGAGGGCGTATAAAAGATAACTGTAGCTTTTTCATAAATTAATGTCTTCATTTAGGTGTACATGAATAAGGTCATTCTGAGTCCACTCTGAATGTTACAACGTTACGAGTTTAACTCAAAATCAACATTTGGACAGTCTCGACGGCTCTCTTGAATTAAGGATTCATTAAGCTTAATAACCTTCCAGTGGTTGTCCACTGGTAAGCTAACAAAGAGGCATAATTGAGAAAGGCCTTTGGATTAGAATGTGATTTCATTCAAAGGGACAAAATGAGTTTTGCATGTGCTAATCTTCCTTTTGTGCTCGGGAATATTTGCTACAGAAGGGAGACAAGTTAATGAGCACTCAAGCGTAGATGTGCAGAAGAATTTTCCTGAACGAATTCTGGCCCGGCATATTTGGTCAGCAAACAAAATAATTTAAGACACACTAAAAATATGGTAATCTACCCTGTGTTTGATTGGCTGTGGGGCGAATATAGTCACGGAAATTAAAGAAACTCTTTCATTTGAATCACTCAAATTGCAAATTCAGGCTAGTGCTTGGTTAAAGACACCAGTGGATGGTGATTTCGTCTGCAGTGAGCCGAAAGGGGAAGTTATTCAGCAAGGAAAGAGAATATTACTTTTGAAAAGCGTTCAGACGGCATAATATCCTGGGGTTGCGTCCTAAAATATATGAACAACCTTGTCCCCATACTGGCCGGGGAAATTGATAGGATTAGATCTGTATTTTAATTTGTTAAAGTAATTTGGAAAGTTAACGACTCTACGGTGATGGCATGAGCCAAGCCTTGCTCCGTCAGGAAAAAGATGAGCACTAATGATTTCACACATCCTGAGGGCTGTGTCAAAATGGAGCAATCACAAACATTTTGCTAATAATTGTCATTAATCACAGAAATGGCCTTGTTTATGATTTCGGCTCCGGCTAAGAATAACACAATATATGAAGCAGCTTTTACAGGCAGTCAGGCTGTAAAAGTACAAGACACAAAAGCCTTTTGACTGACACTTTATAAGATGTAGGATAAATCATGCTGTTATGAATGAGCATCTTAAAAGATGGCCTCTCTGCTGACCCGCTGTTCACGCCTCTTTATGCAAAATCACAGGTGCCTTTGTTCCTTTGTGTCCATATGCTGGCATAGTTTGACGGGAAGAAAATCTTTTGAGGTTTCCCTGCCAGGAGAAACCGCTGCAACTGGCTGCACTGCTGGAGACAGAAACAACTGGTGTAACTGGCATCCGCTCTGTTTGCTGCTTAGAATACTAACAAGAGTCAGCGTGCCTCAACCCTGAGCCCTAAACAGTGTTAGGATTGTTTCTCTGGAATACATCAGGATCTCTGTGTCCGGCCCCTGGACAAAAACACCTGAAATACATGCCACAGCTCTACCTCTTAAAGATTTTTTTCCTGACTCTCTCCATTTGTTTCAACATGTAAAATCTGTTTGAGAATCCTGAGGTGACAGTAAAAGTTTAAGACTGTGTTTAACAATATAGATGGCTTAGGGCAAAAACTGCCTAATGATATATCATTTGCAGTCATGTTAGAGAATGTTAGATGACAGAACTGGTATTATCCGATATCTATCAGCAGGTTCGCTTGCATCTTCATCTACTTTCCACAAACATTTCACAAAATGTGGCAAATGTAGGTCTGTATTGTCCCAACTGTGAGAGTGACTAACACACAAATACATATTGTTGACCTATGTTTTATGTATCTCTATATTTTTTCCAGTTCTGTTAGCTGTTTATATGTTTACTGTTTTAATCAAACTGTTTAAAAGGCAATGGGGTGGGAGGTGGTTAATTTGAACCAATAAATTTGATTATTACAATAAATTAATGCACAAAATTGTTCTAAACTGGTGTTACAATAGGTGAATACAGCACTCTTTGTACTTGACATTGATGCCTCCTTCACGTGCTCTCGGAATTATCGTAAATATACGAGTTTCCTAGGTAAAAATTGCACATTTCGAATCAAATTTCCTATAGCACGTGAAGGCAGCATAATTCACAGTTTAGGGATACATTTTAGATTTAACTACATTGTCTGTTTCAGACTAATTTGGGAACATTATATCAAAGTTTGACCAAAAAAAAAAAAAAAAAAACGAAACACGGTTTTCGCGCTCTTTTGGATTATGTTGATTATGTCTTAATAACAACGAGTGACAGTTGTAACAGGGAGAATAAATGATGGAACAAAAGACAAAACAACCAAAATCAGGAAAATGCACATAGAGACCGAAAACAAAACCGAGTTACACAAGACAGACGCCAAAACATCCGAACAGGTTGGCCACATTTTCCTCACAATTGAAATAGCGCTTTGGATAAAAGTAAAGAAAACGAGTTTGCTGCTCACCTGTGTCTTAAGAGGTTCGCCCTGTTCAATGATGCTGATGAAAGGTATTTCCAAAAACGAGGACATGAACTCCACTTGTATGAGCTCCTCGTGGCTCTGAGGGAACGCGAGCACAGCCGAGACTCCCTGAACAACGATATCCTGACACACGCACCTGAACATGGACTCCGGGTCTCCATTGAGTGGTTCTCGGGACAATACTTCCAAGCTCAAATTGTACGGCAAGAAGTTGTTTCCACTTTGCCGGAGGTGGACCAGGGCGCGGTTGAGGGCGCCCTGTATCCTGGACTGCTGGCGGGTCGGCAGGAGCGCACCCAAGCGCACTGTGTGCCCAATGCGTGCCAGGATGTGACAGGGCTGGGGATGCAGATGACAAGGGTAAATAAACATCTGGAGAGCGACCTGGAGCCCGACATGAAGGTATGCCAAGAATCTGGAGAGCACTAAATTCATCCTGCTCCTTTCGCAACTGGATTGAGGTTTCGTCACAAGATGGCATCGCTCTATTCTTGTCCAATTGTTCTTGTCCTTAATGGTTTTACGCGCACGCGGATGCAGCCTCGGTTAAAATGCAAGTAGCGCAACCGTTCCATCTACTCCAAGTGCTGAAGGCAAAAGGTGCTGTGCGCGCCGTTGAGGGAGGAGGTGCTGTGCCACTGGAGATCTTCTCAGCATCACCGAGCTCGGAGGGAGATTAGTTGTGGCCACGCCAGGTTTGGTAAATCAAATAATGGTGAATTAAGCTTTCTCAAAGGTCACTTATGAAACATTATTAAAATGCCTTCAAATCATCACTTCATGGAATAGCAAAGAGGCACTCAGTAATTTCTGTTTATTAAAAAAGTTATACACATAATGAAATTAACAGTATTTTTATTTATTTATTTTTGAAAAATCATTAAAATGACTTTTAATAGCACTTTTCCAAAATATGAGTTTTTATTGTACGTGGAGAGGGTCGCCCCCTTTTGGCCGCCGCCATGTTGACATCACATGACCAGTTGTGTCATGCAATTGAGCAAGTTACCTCTATTAAAAATGACAGGAATAATAATACATTTACTTTATATTGTGCTTTTAGTCAGTGATTTTAGAGTGAATAAAGCACAAATACGCAATGGTCACAGCCACCACTGCATACCCACTGTTCAAAACTTTTGAGATTAAATCCAAGAATGTCCATTATATTGATAATAAGAGAACAGATTATATTTAGTAAAGAACCGTCATGCATTCAGGCTGATAGATGTCAGTTTAAAGTCCAAAACCACTGGTTCTATTGGGATGATTAAGAGCCTGCTAAATGCAAAGCTGAAGCAAAAACTGACAGGGTGCACATTTAAATTGAGATTGCAGGTACAAAATCCTCTGCGCTCCAGGGGCTGCCAAGCCAAATATTTTTCACAGTTAATGATTTCAGTGTAGTCTTAAAAAGAGATGAAGAGGTGACTGAGGCAGTAATTGCGTTGTGAATTCAGACTGTTTGGCATAGTTCAAGGACAATACCCCATTCATAAATTATTTAATTAAATAATAATTGCATGGAAACACGGATGCTCTGTTCGGTATAATTAAATTACAGTGGCCTTTGTTTGCTATAGAACAGTAATCCAAATATATTAACTTGTCACTCTGTTAGAGCTCAAAACTGAAATAGATTTACAATACAATCCTTTAATTTAGCCAGACCATTAGTTTGTTTCAAGTAATTTTACATTTTAACATCTCAAGGCCCTCTTAACAGAGCATTTCAATGTAGTACCTTAGGCATTTTTCCACAACTGGGTGGTTAAAATGTTGCAATAAGCTCATTAAAATATACTTTTCTCCTTTAGTAATTAAACAGAAAATGCATATACCATAAACTGCTCATTACACAATGCTTCCTTAACAGGACTGGAGTCTAAAGAAAATGATGCACATATATCAGTCAACTGAGGAAGGAAAGAACATGTGCCCCTTTCACCTCACCTCTGAACAATGGTAGTTTAGATGTTAGAAGAAAATAGTTATTTTCTAAAACATCGTCATTTGATCACTATACTGATCTGATCCTACATAATTCCAGTGCATTTCTCCTTTCATGGATATAGTTCATTTCCTGTCTGACAAGAAACATATTACTACCCCAATGCATGAAACTGTTTTTAAGCAATTACTTGTGCATTTTGGAAAGCTTTGCACCCTCAAATCCATTTGCTGGTAATAATAGCTTGGATGTCAAAGACTAATTGAGGATTAGAGACCACTGACTGAGTAAAAAGCATATGAACCATGTCAAAATTCAGCAGCATGTTCTTTGTGTAGCAGAACATTTGACAGTTTGTGCTATAGACATCACATAAAAATTATGGTTTACTCTATATGCCCCATATTACAGTATATGTAATCTTTCAGAAACAAATAATATAAATATTTTCATATCTTTTCCTAACCACACCTCAATTGTTTTGCCTGAATGTCACCAAAAACCATTTGTTTTTCTGCTTAATGGGTGTGTACTATGATGTCCATCTGATGTCTGACACTAACATGTAACCAGTGATGCTTGCTTGATTGTTTTTTTCAGCTCCAGCGAATACAGTCCAACATTTCAGGATATTTCAGAGATGCAGGTGATTTTGAGGGTAAATCAAAATTTCACAAGACACCTACGCAACTGTCCTGTCCTGACACATGGACGGCTCCGCTTGATTTTCAGCGGAGGTATACAATTGTCTTTTACTCACCTTCAAGCAGACTCATGCGGTGCAAATAAATATTCATATATGTCCTTCTGATTTTCTTCCAGAAGGCTTGTATACTCTTAAAAGAAAAGGTTTTATATAGAACCTTTAAGGGTTCTATCAGATTCTTCATATATAGAACTTTGTAGTGGTTCCCATTGGATCATTTTAAGGATTTATTTTTGAATAATTAATTAATTTAGTTTTAATTGTTATTTGTTCTTTAAATTGTATGAATTAAACAGCTGGTAAACATAATTTATCACCAGTAAAATATAAAATAACCTGTTAACATAAAAGTATTATGCAATCATTTAAAGGATTAGTTCATTTCAGAATTCAAATTTCCTGATAATTTACTCACACCCATGTCATCCAAGATGTTCATGTCTTTCTTTCTTCAGTCAAAAGAAGGTCCAAATTGTAGTTTCAGTGCAGCTTCAAAGGGCTCTAACCGATCCCAGCTAAAGAATTAGAGTCTTATCTATTGAAACCATCAGTCATTTTCTAAAACAAAAATAAAAATTATATACTTTTTAACCACAAATGCTCATGTTGCACTTGCTCTGAGATGTGCCACACATTACAGTATCAAGTTGGAAAGGTCACGTGTGATGTAGACGGAAGTACTGAGCAAGTGTTTACAAAGCGAACATGCAAAGACTAAGTCAAACGGCTTTTAAAAAAAAAAAAAAGGTAAAACAATGATGTTGGGCGATTTTGAAGAGATGAAGAGAAAAGAGATGGAGTTTTTCACCCTAACGCAGTACTTCCACCTACGTCATGCATGATTACGTAATTACGTAATGCGTGGCAAATTGGAGAACTAGTGCAAGACAAGCATTTGTGGTTAAAATGTATATATATATATATATATATATATATATATATATATATATATATATATATATATATATTTATATATATATATATTTTTTTTTTTTTTTAGAAAATGGCAGATTGTTTCGCTAGATAAGACCCTGAAGCTGCATTAAACTATAATAGGCCTGTACAAAATTTTCTTCACATGATGTGCAATTATACATGCATGCATGAGATCACAAAAATCAAATTTTCTGTCAAGATTGGACATTATATTAACGTTAATATAGCTGATGTGATCCTGTTATCAGAGTGTTTTTAGCCTAGACACATAGCCTACCTGAATGAAAGGGTTCATTATGCGGGTCATTATGCAGGTCATTATGCGGGTCTTTGTCTTCTCAGATGTGAATCACAGCATTATTCATGAAGATTCACACCTCCGTGCATACTGTGTGTTGACAAAAAGTGTCTTATTGCTTTATATGAATGAGTAGGCAGGATCATTTTTACATCATTTTGAAGCAAAAATTCTAGTCTACAACCTCCAATACCCAGATGTCTTGTGAACACATATTTAATATTTGTTTTTGGTCTTATTTCAGTGACTTAAGTTTTTTGTTTTTTCAATAACCATGCATGAACGTTATTCCTTCACAAATACAAACATGTACATACATGTTGCTCACATATTATGGTAGCCTAGTTCATGCTGAATACAGTATAATGACACCTTTTCCATTAATATGTTTATGAACAACTGAAAAAAGCACAAATGTTAGGGCATGTCAAATCTTCTCCAGGGCACCAAATAAGCCTTGGCCTCCAGAGGGTTAAAATTGCAACCTTCAACCCATTGGTAGCCATTAAAGTTAACTATATGGAGAAAAATCCTTGAATGTTTTCCTCAAAAACCTTAATTTATTTTCGAGTGAAGAAAGAAAGACATGAACATCTTGGATGACATGGGGGTGAGTAAATTATCAGGACTTAATCCTTTAAGTTCTCCCTTATATAAAACCTTTTGGCACAAAGGTTCTTTAAAATGGAGTCAAGAACCCTAGGGTTCTATATAGAACCCCATTGAACCTTTTTTAAGAGTATATCTCCAGAGCCTCCCTAAAGTCAATTGTATTCAACTTGGTTTAATATATAAATTAATGGATTACACTTTAATCAGAAAACCAATTAAAGCATGTTTATCTCAGAGGGATTACACCCACCTTATGCAAGCGCCCATATAGATAATCCCTTCTCAGTCTCTCGCTATGACTCTGTTATTGTGACATATGCATACATTAAGCATTCCTGCATTTATACTGTTTGAAATGCAACAGTTGAGTCAATGAGTTCTGAAATTGAATTTTGAGAGGTACCTCAGAAAAAGCCTCTGAGCAGAAGCTCTGCAATTACAGCATGGATAAATGTAGCATCAGTGCTGTTTCTGTCGAACCGCATGTCACAGCACTCCATAATCTGCCATAATGCTCTATAGAACAACTCTTAAAGGAGAGCAGTGCTTTTAAATATCACTGTGCGGCATCTACATTCTCAGCACATCCTACTTGACTAATTTCAGCACAATCTTTTGTGTCCTGTCCACTAGACAGTTCAGCAGCATGTCGGATGCGGTGCACCATCAGGACGTGCTGTGCAAGAGGGAAGGAGCTAAAATGGATAATTCTATTAAAATCTGAAGTGCTATATACTCATAAATTACAAGAATTTGCTGGAGGCAAAGCAGTTGACTTTCCGTACTGCGCTAAAACGAAGATATTCATTCCTGCTTTTGGAAGACTTGCAACATCTTTCAATTCAAAACGAATGACTGTGTGAAAACGGGAACATCGTAAATGCATAAATAGTGAGCGCAAGCCAGCTCACAGCAGGAGGGTATCTATATGAAACCTCATTTATTTTGGTCAAACTTTCCGTAACCCCTCTCTGTGTTATCAGACTGAGCAAACAAGGTTCAGATAAAAACTAATGAGTTTCATGAAATTAATTAGCTTAACATTATTAAGGTGTAAAGTACTGTGATTACACATTTGCTAGTCTCTAAAAAGTTGAAAGAGTTTGTGAAAACTCAACAAACCATTTAGTAGTGCACTTTTTGAAAATATCAAATATAATGTGATCAGAAAGCACTGCAGATCTAACTTTGGCTTAATGGGACTTTTTTCTGTTGTGTCATTGCATTAAAGTTTAATGAAGGCTAAGGTTCTGTATTGCAAGGCATATTTCCCTACATGCACTATGTAAATCCATACATCTCTCCCTGCCGCTGGGTAGGTTAGTATTGCTGAGCTGGATTTATTTTTACCATGGTTCAGACATACTTATCATATCCACAGAGACAAGCCCTCACTGTTTGTGTGTAGGCTGTGCGCATGTCATAGTTTATAGCCACCATCATTTGAAATAACCTGCTTGCTTCCCCTCTTTTTCCTTGTAAGAATGCAGGGAGCTGGAGGAAAGGCTATATGGATTTAGTTACAGGTAACACAAGGACAATGTTAGGCCAGCAAAACTGATTTACCCCATCAATGAAAAGTGAATTATCACAGGGATACTATTTAGTCATGTGTACAGGCGCTGTGTAGTGGCTAAGGGCTGATTGTGTTTGTATTGCAGGAGATCTCTGTCCTAGTCTGGGTTTGGCAGGTCATTGCGGTTTGTGTTCTAAGGTTACAATTATACAGTTTTTTTTTTTTTTTTTTTTTTAATTATGAGGAAGTAACCCAGCTAATGTAGTTGTTAACTAACTTGTTTACTCACCCTCAAGCCATCCTAGGTGTATATGACTATCTTCTTTCAGATGAACACAATCAGAGATATATTTAAAAATGAATGGGGGGCGAGATTTTGAAGCTCAAAAAAAATCATCCATCATAAAAATAATCCATACGGATTCAGAGGGTTAATAAAGGCCTTCTAAAGCAAAACGATGGGTATTTAAATCTTTATAAACTAAAATAACTAGCTTCTGGCAGAGGACCTTATGCATAATGCGCAAGTCGACTTGCAACAAAAGAGTAACCCTTGACGCGATGTATGTTCGTAGGATGTAGGAGTAGCATAAGCTGTAAGCTTAGATACCTCTCGCGGTTTGAACGAATACGGCTGTGTGCAACAAACTCAAGCTCCTCTTCTCTTATATTGAAATCCTCTGACATTTCTCGTTATAGACTTGTTTTGACCGGTGTTTTGTTTTGCTCTATCCTCTGCGCTTCCGTCATTGCATCATGCGTCAGGTCAGGGGTTACTCCTCAGCCGCAAATCACTACATATGGCCTTCTGCTGGTGTAACCCGTGCGGCTCGCTTATGCCCAGCATGATGTGCGGCCAGCGACACCGGGTATTAAAACTTGGTCTGCGTTGTGTTACGTTGTGTGGATGCAGAAACAGACACGGGACAGCAGGCAGCAGATTCACTGGATCATTTACTGAATAATAGAGACAAAATAAGCAGCCTCAGAATGAGTGGCCCTTACTCTCTTCAATTGAATCACAGTTCAAAAGGGAAGAAGAAAACATGAACATAAGAAAATGTATAGAAAACATACCTGAACAATAGAGACAAAATAAGCAGCCTCAGAATGAGTGGCCCTTATAACACTCTATAAAACAAATATGGTGCACCTCCATTACCATGTGCTTGTTTCACATAAACGACAGAAATATGCCTCAAAGAATGTAAAATAATGAAAATAATCCCAAGGATAGATAAAATAGTACTTTACACATAAGTTTGAGTGGAAATAAAGATATAAAAAATATAATTAACATAAGGATTAAATAAAATTAACAAGATGACAAAAGAAACCTACCTCTTCCATTGAATCACAGTTCAAAAGGGAAGAGGAGGAGACAGGACAGGAAATTAGGTCATACTGTGACCTCGCATCACTTAAAGGAGAAGCGCACCTTTAGATCAGGTATGATAAAACATATAAAAGAACAATTTTGTGTGAATTATAACAATATTTAGTAGTATACCTGTTACACTGGAAGCTAATTATTTTAGTTTAGAAAGTTTTAAATATAGATATTTTTCTTACAAAAACCCCCATTTTTATGACGGATGTGCTTTTTTTTAGCTTAAAAAAACTCAGTTATAAATTACATTAAAATATAATCAAATAGAACAAAGTTATTTCCAAGTGCAATAATATTTCACAGTATTACTGTTTTACAGTATTTTGATTAAATAAATGCAGCCTTGGTGAGCATAAAACATTGGTGAAGACAAAATCCTACTGACCACAAACTTTTTGGTAGCATATTGTACATTATTTAAACACAAGTCTTCTGAAGCTATACAAAAGCATTGTTTGAGAAACAGACTGAATTTTAATTTAGTCACAGTTGTTAACAGCTCACCAGACATGAATGTATGTTCAGTGTGTTCGGCACAGTTATTGTATCACTTCAGAAGAGTTTTACATATAATATTCGAGTCACATAGACTATTTTATAATGCTTTTGTCCATTCTTCATTACAGTTTAATGCTGCTTTTGCTCAATAGCATGAAAAAGAACAACCAATACATTATTCAAAATGTGTTGCAAATTGCTTCAAGCTGGAAAGTCAGATGGGTTTTGGGGCTACATGAGGGTCAATAAATGATGACCGAATTTTCATTTTTTGCGGTGAACTATCCCTTTAAAACCATGCTTTTCATTGACGCATATCTGAGAGCCTGCCCTTTAGATTCAGAGGTAATTGAGGTCGGTGGTAGTGCGCGTGAAAACAGAAGCTCTGCGGCACATGAATCTTGGAATTTTCCTGAACCTTCTCAGGCTTATCATCCTCGTTTCCTCTAATAGGGCATCCCTCAGTGATCTCATCAAATTGAGAAGCAGAGCATATGTAGCTTTTGAGATGATTAGCCTGCCAAGCATTTCATTAGCCCGACCTAAGTGATTAAAAGGGGCAGATCCATTGATCCCCTTTGTGGTTCATGCATTATTACTTGGAGGCCATCTTCATGCAAGAACTCTGATTTCCCTCCCCTTCATGTAAGGATTTGCAGTCACTGACCTTTGCAGATCTGGAGGTGTTAAGAACGGTTCATGCAGAACACTGGCACGAGACGAGAGACGTGGTCTAGTCATGCATGCTGCTCTGCTTCCCCGACCATTCATACCCCCATCTTACGTCCTTGGCTCTTGTGAGATCACAGAGAGGTGAGATGCTTCTAATAAATCGCACAGAGGAAAAAAGGAATCTGCTCTGCACCACATTATGCAGCCTTATGCAAGTATAAACCAAAAGCAGAACAATAATATGCTTTGACAGTGCTTGACATAAGCCTTTTTCATACTGAGTACTGAGAAGCTAATGAGTGGTATAAGAGGACTGAAAAGAGCACATAATAATGGATGCTGTCTGCTTTAATGCTTTTCAGGTGTGTTCAGCGTCTAGCTTTCACAGAGAGGCCAGAGTCTGGCTGGCAATATAAAGAAAGCCGGTGCACTATAGATTTTATGACAAGCATCAGTTAACCAGTCTTGAATAATAGTGGAACCAGAAATCTTCAGTATTTTCAAATGTATGCTCTTTCACTGATGCTAAGAACATGCTGAATCCCAGAGGAACATGTTGATTGTTTCTTTTCATACATGACTGCTACATACACCAACATGATCTCATGTAAGCTGTGAAAAAAATATATACATAAACAGTTCACTTGTTAAAACATAAAATATAACTACCAATGCTCTATCAATACATGTATAAATAAACGTTTCCAGTGTTGAGGAAAGTTACTTTTAAAAGTAATGCATTATAATATTGCATTACTCCCTAAAACAAGTTACTTTTTATGCAAAGTAATCCGTTACATTACTTTTGCGTTACTTTTCACATCTGGGCTGGGCTTGCTTGTTTTTTAATAGCAACAAAAAAAGTTCTATTTTTGGCAAATGTAAAGGCCCTTTCACACCAAAAGTTAAATGAATAATACAATACATATTTACATATTTACACCTCAAACAAACTTTTCAGCTGTTCTCCCATTCTGGATTAAAGAAGAATAGGATACAGAAGAAGTTCAAGGCTCTTATTTCTAAATCTAAAGTAATTTTTGCTTATTAGTATGGTTAAATTAGATCATTAAAGGTCAGCAGCAAAGACATTGGTTAATAAAGTGAGATTAAATACATAAAGTATATTTGAGTAATTTAATATAGTTAATTATTACAGGTTTGCATACAATTCTTATATTGCATTTCAATGTTTTTATTCATTTTGAGGAATACTGAATGTTTTTGTGCAGGTGAGATGAGTAAATGCATGTTCACATTTAGTTAAGAACCATCATGTGACAAAGTAACTTAGATATTTTGTTATAAATTGAAAAAGTAATGTGTTACTTTACTAGTTATAAGTAAAAGTAATCTGATTACGTAATTGCTTATCATATTCGAAGTGATTACAAATTGATACACTATCAATTGGTAAACTATTCTACTATGTAAAGTCAATGGACTACTCCACAAAATATGAATCAAGCATTGCTATCTCATGCTTTTAGGTCAGCAAATTGAATAAAGTTGGACTGCTACAGCTGATTACATTTCTTATTAATGATGATCAAGCGCCAGATACATCACAAGGCTGGTATATCTGCCTCTGTAACGCTCCATCTTGATTTTTTTTCTCCCACTAATGCTTTCTGCAATCAAATTAGGAACAACCTGATTAATCTCACCCATTATTTCTCTTTCAATAATTTCATGAACTTGGATAAACCTGGAGTTCTCCCAAGAACCCATGCTGCTTCATTAATGTAAGTAAAAAAATACAAAAATAGTTTTGGTAAAGTATTTCAGGAGCCTGAAGAATTAAATGAGTAAAATATGGTCAGAGGGCCAAATTGAATGAATGAATACTTTATTTCAACCTGAACCTCTGCCAAAATGTTACAAATGAACAGATTTATCAGTTTACCAAAGTAATTTTAATAATGGATTCTGTTCCAAAAAAGGAATCAATCATGTGTTTTCCAACATCCACTTTTTATGATGGCACTGGACTGGAAGTAGGGCTCATAAAGATTGTGTTTGATCTCATTGAGTCATTTTTTAACACATAAACATCTTAAGAGCCTATCACCTCTCTTTCTCTATGCCCAGAGAGCAGAGCAAGAACTCTGCAGAAAGCACTTGGCTATTTTTCTAGCACCGCTCTGCTCCCCAATGCCCAAGTTCAGGTAGTAGATTAAACAAGTCCTTCAAATTTTCATGAGTCAAATGTTTCCATGTTTTACTGGCCTAAGATGTACCATTTGTCCATTAGATCCTTAAATATGATCAGTCTCTGTATTATCACTAAATCGTCTGAACTGCCTACTCATCCAAAAGGAAATTCAAATAACTTGAATCAGGCCAGTGAATCACTTCCTCACCATCATAGCCAAGTTTAACTGATGGCATGGAATCAGACACATCATGAACCTGGCAACAAATCATGTGACCTTGCAGTGTAAAGTCATCCCGACCTTTCAGAAGCAAGAACTGGAATGTTTTAGAAAGATAGACTCTGGTTTAACAGCTTGTATTCCAGGAAAACCTTGCAGAGAAATTGTTTTGCCATCATTCTGTTCTCATGTTGTTGCAAATCTTGACTTTATTTCCGACAAATAATCAATAGTAAATGGGTGCTGGGTCTTTTAAGCTTCAAAAAGGATGCAAAACTTACCATTCATTGTACAGTAATTGCATGAACAAAGGCAACTAAAACATTCTTCAAAATAGGGCCTAATTTCATCTCCTTTTATGTTATACTGAGGAAAGTCATGTATATGAATATTGCCAAAAAATACTGTTCAAAAAGTTGGGGTTGGTAAAAATTTTTTATGTTTTTGAAAGTCTACTATGTTCACCAAGGCTGCATTTATTTGATCAAAATACAGTAAAAACAGTAAAATTGTGAAATATTTTTATTGTTATTTAATACAAATATTTTATATTTTAATTTACGGAAGAGGATTAGGGCCAAGCAATAATAAAAAAAATAAAACCATCTCAAGATTAAAGTTGTTAAATTTCGAGAAAAAAGTCAAAATAAAATGTTGAGAATAAACTCATTAAATTACGCGAAAAAACTCATTACATTTCGAGAAAAAATTTGCGATAAAATGTAGAGAATAAACACGTTAAATTACGAGAAAAAAACTCGTTAAATTTCGAGAAAAAAGTCGAGATAAAATGTTGAGAATAAAGTCATTAAATTACGAGAAAAAAGTAATTAAATTACGAGAACAAATTCGTTAAATTATGAGAAAAATTTCATTAAATTTCGAGAAAAAAGTCGAGATAAAATGTTGAGAATAAACTCGTTAAAATTACGAGAAAACAACTCATTAAATTTTGAGAAAGTCGAGATAAAATATTGAGAATCTCATTAAATTATGACTTTATTCTCAACATTTTAACTCGACTTATTTCTTGAAATTTAACAACATTTTTCTCGTAATTTAATGAGTTTATTCTCAACATTTTTTTTACTTTTTTCTCGAAATTTTACGAGTTTTTTCTCGAAATTTAACAACTTTAATCTCGAGATGGTTTTAATTTTTTATTATTGCTTGGCCCTAATCCTCTTCCGTATTAATTTAACGTATCCTTGCTGAATAAAAATATTATTTTCTTTAAAAAAAAAAGTCTTACTGATCCCAAACTTTTGCACAGCAGTGTATATTTAAAAACACATTTACTCAAAATAAAATTTTAGAAATAAAAAATTACATTTCAATTGTAAAACATTTCATATAGCTGTTTACAAAATAAATATATTCTGGTAAATAAAAAAAAATTGCAGTAGGAATAGCAGAATTTCTTTTTTTTTTTAAATGAAATACTCCTGTAATGAAGAATAAAAGAGGTAAAGTAAGTCACGAAGAAAGACAGTGAAGGAAATTTCATGGAACAGGATTTTTAACGTTCACTGCCAAACAAGTGCACAGGTTACAAGCATGCACAGACTTCCTATGATAAGCACCTTAAAGTATATGAATAAATTTCAGTGTTCCCTTTGATGTCACTGCATCTTTGGGGTAAACATTGTTTGCATACCTCAGCAGGGTTGTTTCAGTAGAAATTCTTAACATGCAGCAGCCTTTTTTTTTTCCAAAGCAGAGTGTTTGTTATGCTTGGCATTGCCCACACCACGCCACAGTCTTCCAATCCTTTGGTGATTAGGCCGTTGATACGGGCTGCTTAATGACTACACCTGAGAGGTTTAGATTTAAGCTCCTGACAGTGGTGAGGGATGGATGAAGAGATCGAGAGGAGCAATTCCTCAGCAGAGTGCTGCGTCAGGGGATTGAACTGCCAAGGACGGTCAAATGCTCACTAACAATACCAACACGTTGATGTATAATGTCAAACTTACAATGTTAATCCAAAGGTTTGGTAACCTTTTTAATGGGTTTGGCTCATTTATGTCTGTACAAAGAAGATTAACTTTATAGAAAATGAATCTCAGGAGATAAATAGAAATACTTTATGCTCCCAGAGGATAAATTCAATGAAACATTTTAGTAAGACAAACCACATTCTATGAATCTGAATACAACCATTCTGTCACAGTTCTGCACTCTATATATACAGGCTTTGACATCAACACGGTGGATTTCAGCAGTGGCGTGTAAAGCAGTCACTCCTACTAGCCACTTTGGTGGGTTGAATGTTATATAATATACATTTTTCAGTTGTAGTCTTTCAAAAAGGCATCTGAAATAATAAACTAAGTGAAATATTTTCTGTATCGATATAGCGATACAGAAATATCTGAAACGCTTCCAATACTAATTTTCAGCAGAACAGATACACTTTCTTGCTCTCTCATCTCTTTGATAGCAAGTTGTTGCACAAACCCGCCTCCCCTCACTCACTTGTTTCATTTGCTCTGGATGAATATATTTGGTGTTACAGGGACGTATTGCTCATAATTTTACTCATTCTCACAGATGTTGTGCTCACACCTAAAGTATGCACACATAACGCCACCTCTCAGTACTAAATTGAGTTCTTTTTTGCTGCTTATTGCACATAAACAGTCAAATATACACACAAAACAATAATGACAAAATGCTGGTCTTGGCGAGTATTCACGTAAACACAGTCAGTTATATTTTAAGTGAACATAAACAGTTGAGAAAGAAAACCCTTGTGTAACAGTATAATGGGTCCGTGCGTCAGGTCTTAAAGGAACACTCCACTTTTTTTGAAAATAGGCTCATTTTCCAACTCCCCTAGAGTTAAACAGTTGAGTTTTACCGTTTTAGAATCCATTCAGCCGATCTCCGGTTCTGGCGGTACCACTTTTAGCATAGCTTAGCATAGTTCATTGAATCTGATTAGACCGTTAGCATCGCGCTTAAAAATGACCAAAGAGTTTTGCTATTTTTCCTATTTAAAACTTGACTCTTCTGTAGTTAAATCGTGTACTAAGACCGACAGAAAATGAAAAGTTGTGATTTTCTAGGCTGATATGGCTAGGAACTATACTCTCATTCAGGCGTAATAATCAAGGAACTTTGCTGCCGTTCCATGGCTACAGCAGTGCAATGATATTACGCAGCACCCGTGAGCCCCTGCTTGCACAGGGAACGTGCCTTGCAACCATGGAGACGTTTGTGAGAGACGCTGCGTAATATCATTGCGCCTGCTGCAGCCATGATACGGCAGCAAAGTTCCTTGATTATTACGCTGGAATGAGAGTATAGTTCCTAGCCATATCAGCCTAGAAAATCGCAACTTTTCATTTTCCGCCGGTCTTAGTACACGATTTAACTACAGAAGAGTCAAGTTTTAAATAGGAAAAATATCAAAACTCTTTGGTCATTTTTAAGCGTGATGCTAACGGTCTAATCAGATTCAATGAACTATGCTAAGCTATGCTAAAAGTGGTACCGCCAGAACTGGAGATCGGCTGAATGGATTCGAAAATGGTAAAACTCAACTGTTTAACTCTAGGGGAGTTGGAAAATTAGGCTATTTTCAAAAAAAGTGGAGTGTTCCTTTAAAGTGACAACAGCCTAATTATGAGATAATATTTAAAATATCTGTATGGCAGTTTTTTCCCTATGGCATGGATTTCAAAATCGTGGCCAGTGAAAATGCCAAGTGGCTAGTAACTTTGGAAAATCACTAGCCACAGTGGCTGGTGAGCAAAAAAGTTAATGCCAAGCCCTTTAGAAGCCATACTTCAGTGTTCAGTGTCACATGAGCCTTCAGAAATCATACTAATATACTGATTTGCTGCTCAATAAGCATTATTATTATCAATTTTGAATAAAATTGTGCTGCTTAATATTGTACTTAAAGGGTTAGTTCACCCAAAAATGAAAATTCTGTCATTTATTACTAACCCTCATGCCGTTCCACACCCGTAATCTTCGGAACACAAATTAAGATATTTTAGTTGAAATCCGATGGCTCAGTGAGGCTTCCATAGGAAGCAATGGACACTTCCTCTCTCAAGATCCATAAAAGTACTAAAAACATATTTAAATCAGTTCATGTGAGTACAGTTGTTCAATATTAATATTATAAAGCGACAAAAATATTTTTGGAGCGCCAAAAAAAACTAAATAACGACTTATTTAGTGATGGCCAATTTCAAAACACTGCTTCAGGAAGCATAGGTGAATCAGTGTGTCGAATCATGATTCAGATCGCATGTCAAACTGCCAACGGTTGAAATCATGTGACTTTGGCGCTCCGAACAGCAGATTCGACACACTGATTCAATGTGCTCCGATGCTTCCTGAAGCAGTGTTTTGAAATCGGCCATCACTAAATAAGTCATTATTTTGGGTTTTTTTGCCACTCCAAAAATATTCTCGTCGCTTTATAATATTAATATTGAACCACTGTACTCACATGAACTGATTTAAATATGTTTTTAGTACATTAATGGATCTTGAGAGAGGAAATGTCATTGCTTCCTATGGAGGCCTCACGGAACCATCGGATTTCAATTAAAATATCTTAATTTGTGTTCCGGAGATTACGAGTGTGGAACGGCATGAGGGTAATTTTCATTTTTGGGTGAACTAACCCTTTAATATATACAGTATATAAAATAGGGTTCCTCTAGCATTTTGGATGGGCTTAAACAGTAAAACTGTCACAGGAAACAAATATTCTTAGTTATTTTGCACTTTCAGAAAGTTTGTATTTACCCAATATTGGAATATTGTGTTTTTAAACTATGTATTGTTATCTCAATACATACTTAATGAACTCTCTATGCAGCAGGAGACAGAATGTACCATTACAATGTGCAATCTGAATTGTTTTTAATTTCAAGACGAAAAACATATACTGTGTCCTTTAGTGTACTTATTACAATATACACTTGCATTACAAGTGAAACAATTGTTATCAGTAGAGAGAAATATACACATGTTGCTAGCGTTTTCAGGCAACACGAGTTAATTAATAATACAGAGCAGCAGCGGAAGGAGGCAGGCAGTGTAATTTGAGTTTAATCTCTAATGTGAGGAAATGACATTCAGAGTTATTCTTACCTCAGTGTTTCCGTCCGCCCTCAACAGGAAGCTCAGGACTTACTGATGTTAAGTTTTTCTTTTCTAAATTACTTAGAGCCTTGCGTTATTATTATCAAATATTGATGGACCATCTTAAAACAAGAATATTGCTAAAATAATAAAATCTCTGAACAACCCTTCGGTTACAGGAAGCGGCAAAAGGAACTCCTTAAGAAAAACAGACGTCAGAGAAGCATGAAAAATTTTCCAGACGGTTTGATATGCTTGAGGAAAGATGTAACTTTTTTTTTTTTTCTTTGATCCGAGAATAACTTTAGTGTTGACAAGCGGGTAATGGTTTTAGGTTTGACTATGACAAAATGAACTCACGTCTTGCTTTCATATTGTGCCATAGGCTTTGGTTTTTCCTTCAGCTTCGTACGAGCTACCATAGCAAGGATTACTGTCTCAGTGGTTGACAGTGAAATATTTCAACAAGACTTACTGTATTGTCGACTACGGATACAAACCTGATACTAGGGCGCTATCTCAGAGAACCTGGTGCAATTGTTTTGTCCTTGTCAGAGTGAACAGAGAACCAAACCTTCACTGTATATGCCTTGTAGGATCTTCTAAGATTACAATGTCGCAGCAGACGTGAGAAAAAATGAATTGCAAATAAAACATTTTCCTACAAATAAAAAACGATGACAATTTGCTTATCCATTCCCTGCTGGCAGAGATGTATAATCAGACATGTGAATGTTAAGCAGAAGTCCCTGGAATAACTGTTTAGTTATCCATGGCAGATCCACATCGCTTTGTTGTCTCATGTGCTGAGCGAAACAAATCGCTGCATAATATGCAGTGGAGGATGGCAGCGGTAAATCTGAGGCTTTGAGAGAATGATGAACACACATATGAGTGCTCACAGACTCAACGGAGGAAGCTGCAAAGTGCATCCTGGGGGTCTGCCTCTAAACGCCCACTGTGCCCTCCATTAGCAATGAATCGTAGTTAGTGTTCATTAGGGCTCAGGTGCCTCTCCGCGGGTTGGTGGGAGCCACTGTCTTGAGCATTGATCATGATGTGTTTGGGAGCTGCTATCTCCAGTCCTGCCCATTGCCCACTGCGAGTTGTAAATGTGACTCTGGGAAAATCAATCGACCAAATGATTTCTTTACTAATCCTGATTTGGGTGCCAAGTAAAGGGAAACAAAAAGGTGACATGTAGAGGATAAAAGTTAAAAATCTAAACAAAACATTTGGTTTTAGACCAGACAAGACCAGAAATCATTGCAAAAGGTTGTCAATAGAGAAAGATTCAGGGGCTTACTTGTTAACCTGCCAATTTTTACCCCTTTGACTACAACTAACCTAAAAATAAAGTCATCCCCCTGTAGCCAGATTTATTAGGGTTGTTGTGGCATTTAAAGGTACAATATGTAAAATTTTTGCAGTAAAATATCCAAAAACCACTAGGCTAGTGTTATATATTAAGTCCAGCTGATTACTAACAATATCTCTAATGTTTTCAACTACTTGTAAATCATGAGAAAATCCCCATTCTAAACAGTGACACGGGGCAGTGCAGTCGCATGTCAATGACGTCAGTTACCTTTGTTACCGCCTTTACTGACGTAGAAACCACATGACAACAGTGACACTGTGGACAAATGCGGAAGTAGTGTCTAGTGTCCAGCAAACCACTAGCTTGCTTCAAGCAGTTCCTTATTAACTTCTTGCACGTTTTATGGTGGATTGCGTAACTTATTTATGGAACATAATTACTGTTTACCATCTGCCGCTGGTTCTGTCGACAAGGACAGCTCCCGTAAACTCATGACCGGAAAAGCGGAAGCGGTGCCGGCGACTGTGTCATAATAAAAGTCCCGCTGCTCGTGAGGCGTGTGTTGATCAATCGCTCCAGCTCCTCGTTCAGCTCCCGCAACACTCGGTCCTGCTCTGCTTCATACTACAGTAACGTTAATAATCGCATCCACGAACATGAGTTCTTCCAGACTCCAATCACTATTCTTTTGCACCGTCCGTTGAGATGGAGACCACATGTCCCAAGTTTCCGCTCTAAAACTTGGCGTCATCAAACTACGCCTTTGTTTTGAATAGGCTTCTAGCGACCTCTAGCGGAAAAAAATATCACAAATTGTACCTTTAACCACGTTCCTGGTTCTTTGCTTATTTTGAGTTAGACCTCACCAAATTCAGTGATTTGTTAAACCAGCGTTCACACTGATGGATGTAGGTAGTTGACACTGCTATCAATCTAATTTGCAATGTTATATGAGAACAGATTCAACAGGTTTATTAAAAATCTCAAAGAATGACATTGGACATCACTATCAGTTTTCTTCTTAATTTCTTCAGTTCGAATAAATGAGGAACAATGTGTTTTTTAAGTATTGGAGTAGACATTATGCTTGGGTGTAGCTTAGGGAAGTAAAAGTTTCTCCAAAATGAAAACTCTCATGAAACTAAGATCATTGGGTCAGCAATGACTTGAAAACATCAGGATCGGTCTGGATTAGTCCAGTTTGTGGATGAATCGTTCAGTGGTATTTGTGAATCGGTTAAACAGGTTCACCACAAAAATCTGCTCAAAGGATTAAATTAAAAAATAATTAAAAAAATTAAAAAAATTAACAATAAAAAAAAAAAAAAAAGAAGCTGCAGTCTGTAACTTTTTTGGGGTTAAAAATGATCCAAAATCAATTTTTGAGCAACTACATAACCGGCCAGTGTTTAAAAGTATTTCCTTACCTTAGCCCGATTCACAACAGTAAGCTTGTAATAATGTTTTTAATTTGAGTGGTACTGGTAGGTTTCTGCACAAAATTGGCAGACATGTTACTTGCTTGTTAAGATGATATTTTCCGGTGAAATATTTTGGTCATACTTCCAAGACGAAGAATCTGTGATTCCTGAGTACAGTATCCTCGCCGGTGCGTTGAGTCTTCAAAACATTAGATTCATCTGCGCTGAGGAGCCGCGCCGATGCACAACCCACGTAAAGAAGATAATTCCGCAAAAAACTGCAATTGCAGGTTTCAAACAGAGATGGCGACAAAGAGGCAAAACTTACGGACTGCAGCTTTAAATGAAATGTAGTAAATTTAAGTATTATGCTTTGGAATGGAGTGTAAGTTGCCCTAAATTAAAATAATGTATAGATATGGTTTTATATATATATATATATATATATATATATATATATAAAAATATATATATATATATATATAGTACAGTCCAAAAGTTTGGAACCACTAAGACTTTTAATGTTTTTTAAAGAAGTTTCGTCTGCTCACCAAGGCTACATCTATTTAATTAAAAATGTGATGCAAAGCTAAATTTTCAGCATCGTTACTCCAGTCATCAGTGTCACATGATCCTTCAGAAATCATTCTAATATGCTGATTTGCTGCTCAAGAAACATTTATGATTATTTTCAATGTTGAAAACAGTTGTGTACTTTTTTTTTCAGGATTCCTTGATGAATAGAAAGTTCAAAAGAACAGCATTTATCTGAAATACAAAGCTTCTGTAGCATTATACACTACCGTTCAAAAGTTTGGGGTCAGTAAGAATTTTTATTTTTATTTTTTTGAAAAGAAATGAAAGAAATGAATACTTTTATTCAGCAAGGATGCATTAAATCAATCAAAAGTGGCAGTAAAGACATAATGTTACAAAAGATTAGATTTCAGATAAACACTGTTCTTTTGAACTTTCTATTCATCAAATAATCCTGAAAAAAAATATTGTACACAAATATTTTGTACAATTGTACACATTAAATGTTTCTTGAGCAGCAGATCAGCATATTAGAATGATTTCTGAAGGATCATGTGACACTGAAGACTGGAGTAATGATGCTGAAAATTCAGTTTTGCATCACAGGAATAAATTAATTTGTGAAATATATTCAAATAGAAAACAGTTATTTTAAATTGTAATAATATTTCACAATATTACGTTTTTTTTACTGTATTTTTAATTAAATAAATGTAGTCTTGGTGAGCAGACGAAACTTCTTTTAAAAACATTAAAAATCTTAGTGGTTCCAAACTTTGTGTCTGTTCTGTATATATATATATATATATATATATATATATATATATATATATATATATATATATATATATATATACACACAAAATAAAAAATAAACAAATACAAACATTAATGTCCACCATAGTTGCTTATACCCTATGAAATGCGTGTACCAAAAGAGTCAGATAACTTTTGTGTTAAATAGTCTGATAACCTTCAGGAGGGAAGAGGTCCGACACAATAAGCAAATGCTAGTGCACCATCACTCACAAGAGAGAATACATTTGAATATAATGATGCATGAAATTATAGATTTATTTATAGAAGGACTCCTAGTGTCTAAATGCCATTTCGTTTGAATAGAGGCTAAATTAATGTGCTCTACACCGTAATATAAGATGAATTACCAGTAGCATACAGTAGATCAACGTTATGAGCGATGCTGATTGTTTAATAAATCTCCTCAATGACTGGTTATGCTGCTTTTGATATTGACACTTTACGGTTGACATTTTCTAGTGCACTAAAAATACCGCTTAGATACTCTTGATGAAGATGGTGAACTCTATCATTGAACACTGCATCGGAGGTAAAAACCACGTCAGTGTCAAGTCAATAACAAATCAGTTACTGCAGTGCCAGACTGAAGTGAAGACTAGTCCCTATATCTGCCAGAGGAATATTCACAAGCTGTTACTGATGTCTCTCAGCTGCTCACAACCCTACTGTCCATATATAAAGCATGTAATTCAGTAATAGAGATAAAAGCCTCAATGATTTCATCACATGCCTCCTCCTCCTCGGGTGATATAAAGATGTTCGGGTCCACCCAAGGTGCTTACAAAGCACAACTCAGTTATGCAATACATTTTGATCATCTTGCACTGTCAGACCAATGTCAGGACCCATTTCATTAGCTTAATTTTCATATTCCAATGCTGCCATGTTCCCGAAGCAAATGATGAATTACCTGAGATCTTTGTGTGGTGATTTCTACAGCCCCTCGAGGATTGACTGAATGACAGATATAGAGGAACAAGGGTGTTTCTGACAGCTTATTACATCCGCAAGCAGGGGTCTAATAAGGTAAACAAAAGAAGTCCTGCATATTCAGTGAACAGCAATGAATGCAGGAAATACCAGATGTTATCCACTTAATTCATTCCTGATTAGACAAAGAGTGTGAGGACTCATGAAATGAATTTAAAACTGCTTTTGTTATTCAGGTTATGGGACGTCTCCACAACAATGAGGCTGAACTGGCAGGAATGAAGTGTAAACTAAAGATAAGATTAGAACATGCTCAGAATATTTGGAGGTCAATATAAACAAGCAGAAGTCAAGGTTTGATTGTCATACAAGCAGACTCTTAAAAGACACTTATTTATTTTGGATATATATAAATAAGTAATATGTAAATATGTACCTGTAAATGTAAAATCTGTCTGTACAGTATGTGTATGTGTGCAGAGAGAGAGAATTTTCATAGACAACAAGTAATTTAGTGGGGAAAAATGGAAATGGTTAGTCATTTTTTCATGTTGTTTGTAATATTTGTTTGCTTGGTCAGTGGGTTTTGGTTCATTCGCTGCTGTAGGCGGGCTCTGGACCTTTGAAATAACTGAAATAATCTAACCTGGAACTACTTCATAGTTGTGCGTTTACTGGAAATAATTGCAGGTATTAATAATAAACGTCCTCCTTTGTGTTTGTCAGACGAGTCCCCCTAGTGGATGACTGAGGGACACATAGCTACTAATTACTTTATGCAGACATCTCTGTTGTGATGGTATAATCCGTTATGTGATGTTGGATGATTGTTAAGTGGACCTTTTTTAATATCCGTATGTGATGTCACATTCTTTACAAAGAAGAAGCCCCAAGAGAATGCACTGAACATCACCAAATGTCACATATAAAAGATTCAAGAATTTGTCCAGCAACCGTGTGGAATTATATTTAGAACTAGATACAGATCACGAACGAACCAGAGACATTTAAAAGACCTGCATCATGTCCCTTTTCTTTAACAAAAGCCCTTAGGCTTCAGAAAAACCAATTGAATTAGAGTGGTTCTACTCTCTTTTCTGCAACCATGCACTAAGGTCATACATAGCATCATAAGATCACAAGACCTTTGGATTTATCTGCAGCTTTCAACTGTCAACATCCAAGCTGGCAGTGATATCCGAGTCAGCTCTTTGATTTATACTCCACCTAGAAAACAGGTCCTACCAAGTCAGCTGTATAACTCACCCTCCACAGCCTGCATCCTTGGTCACGTGGATACTGTAGGGTACACCAGTACAAAACTGGAAAAATACATTTTCCAATATTATTCTGATATCTCTATATCCCCCCTCTGTTTCTTCATCTGGAATCTCAGAAAGGATCTTTGCATGCCTCTCTGATATGATTAACTCAGGACTGAGCTCTGAGTCCTTTATAGCCAGGATGTCCTTTATATTTCCACCATAGGTCACACAGTCAATGCAGTTATTTCAAAGCACACCTTCATTGAACACATTACGACAACCGCTGGTTCCTACCATAATATAAGGAACATGAGGCCAACTGTAGACATTTCATGCCTACATTAACCAGACTAATAGAATACATCAATATCTTAGTTAACTTAGAAAGGTTATCTTTAAGTTGTAAAAGTAATATATATATATACCACTAAGATTTTTAATGTTTTTAAAAGAAGTTTCGTCTGCTCACCAAGGCTACATTTATTTAATTAAAAATACAGTAAAAACAGTAATATTGTGAAATATTATTACAATTTAAAATAACTGTGTACTATTTAAATATATTTGACAAAGTAATTTATTCCTGTGATGCAAAGCTGAATTTTCAGCATCGTTACTCCAGTCATCAGTGTCACATGATCCTTCAGAAATCATTCTAATATGCTGATTTGCTGCTCAATAAACATTTATGATTATTTTCAATGTTGAAAAAAGTGGTGTACTTTTTTTCAGGATTCCTTGATGAATAGAAAGTTCAAAAGAACAGCATTTATCTGAAATACAAAGCTTCTGTAACATTATACATTACCGTTCAAAAGTTTGGGGTCAGTAAGAATTTTTATTTTTATTTTTTTGAAAAGAAATGAAAGAAATGAATACTTTTATTCAGCAAGGATGCATTAAATCAATCAAAAGTGGCAGTAAAGACATTTATAATGTTACAAAAGATTAGATTTCAGATAAACACTGTTCTTTTGAACTTTCTATTCATCAAATAATCCTGAAAAAAAATATTGTACACAAATATTTTGTACAATTGTACACATTAAATGTTTCTTGAGCAGCAGATCAGCATATTAGAATGATTTCTGAAGGATCATGTGACACTGAAGACTGGAGTAACGATGCTGAAAATTCAGCTTTGCATCACAGAAATAAATTACTTTGTGAAATATATTCAAATAGAAAACACTTATTTTAAATTGTAATAATATTTCACAATATTACGTTTTTTTACTGTATTTTTAATTAAATAAATGTAGTCTTGGTGAGCAGACGAAACTTCTTTTAAAAACATTAAAAATCTTAGTGGTTCCAAACATTTGGACTGTACTGTATATATATATATATATATATATATATATATATATATATATATATATATATATATATATATATATATATATATATACTTTTTTTTTTAAAGAAAATCTACATACTTCAATTTTAAATATACATGTATTTATTATCAATATATTTTCTTGATACATTTTTTGTAGGCCTATGTTTGAAAAACTATTTAAAGGGCTGAGTATTCTTAAGAACTTATGCTGGCAATTAATGTGATTTGTGCATATTATATGTGACCCTGAACCACAAAACCAGTCATAAGTTGCACAGGTATATATGGAGCAATAGTGATGATCGATTTTTCTTTTATGCCAAAAATAATTAGGATATTAAGTAAAGATCATGTTCCATGAAGATATTTTGTGAATTTCCTGCCGTAAATATATCAAAAATGTATTTTTGTGAGTGGATATGCACTGCTAAGGACTTCATTTGGACAACTTTAAAGGCGATTTTCTCAATATTTAGATTTTTTTCACCCTGAGATTCCAAATTTTATCTCGGCCAAATATTACACAAACCATACATCATTGGAAAGCTTTCATCAGCTTTCAGATGATGTATAAATCTCAATTTCTAAAATTGACCCTTATGACTGGTTTTGTGGTCCAGAGTCACTATATATATATATATATATATATATATGTGTGTGTGTGTGTGTGTGTGTGTGTGTGTGTGTGTGTGGGTGGGTGGGTGTGTGTGTGTGTGTGTTAGTTCTCAAAAATGATACACACAAATTGAGAATTAAACCGCCAGAGGGCAGCATATAACAAAAATCCAGCAATATCTTGACGCAGCCAGAGGCGCTTCACTGTTATCAAAGCCACCTGAGCAAATATTACTCTGAGATGTAGTAGTTAACATACTTAGCGAACTGATGAGTAATTTGTAAAATAAAAAATAATAATTATAATAATTCGTCAGTTTTACACATTATATAGGCCTACGTATTATTTAGGCTACTATAATATTGAACATGAAAAAAGAAAAGAGGAGAGTGAAAAACAAGAGATAAGGAGTAACCTTGGGAAGTGTCTCTACTCATGTGATTGGCTGACAGTTCGTTTGTGTCTGTAGTTCCACTATAAAAGGTCTGCTAACGGTACTCTCATACTGTATTAGATTGGAATACTGCGCTCCTTAAGGATCTACAACTCATCATGATTTTTACGCAATGGATTAACATATCTGGATTTTATCACCTATAAATTCCGCAAAGTATCCTGACTGGCTTTAGATTATCTGATTATCATCTATTTCAATAGGACTTTTCCCTTCTATTGGACACATTTTTGCGCACACTGTACACCATGGCAAATACTTGCTTACAGTTCACGGGTTTTGTGATGGGTTTTCTTGGTTGGATTGGGCTCATCATCGCCACTGCCACTAATGAATGGGTAGTCACTTGTAAATATAACATACACACCTGTAAGAAGATGGATGAACTGGAGGCCAAAGGTTTGTGGGCAGACTGTGTGATCTCAACTGCTCTGTATCACTGCATCACACTCACGCAGATTCTCGAGTTACCAGGTACGTGCAGTGAAATAATACATTAATTAATTAATAGTAGTAAAAGTCATTTTGAAGGGTTTTTTATTTTTATTTTTAATTTCTTTTAAGATTTTTTTTTTTTTTTTTGGTCGGAGTAAAGATGAAAATCATTACAAATTTAGCAAAATTATAAAACAGCCTAATGTTTAGCCTATAAAAAAGTATACAATTTATGTTATTAAATAAAATGAAATACATCAAATGTGAAATAAATGTAATAGGCTATTTGATCGTTTTAATATATTAAAACGTATTTAATTTTTAAATCTGATTATATTTTTTACACAAAAAATTATATTGTATTATATTTAAATTAAATTAAATATATTGTAGCCCATATATATATATATATATATATATATATATATATATATATATATATATATATATATATATATATATATATATATATATATATATATATATTTATTATTATTATTATTATTATTTTATTTTATTTTATTTTTTTACATTATCTATAAATTAGATTTAGGCTAAATACTAAAACCAATTTTTTCTTCCTCCACTATTTAAAAAAAATAAAATACTCGTAAATATTAATAATTGGATTACAATATAATTAACTGGATTTTACTATTACTATATTGCCATGAAATCGAGAATAAAACGAATCTGTTCTTTTTTTAAGCGTACATCCAGACGTCTCGAGCGCTGATGGTCACAGCATCGATTCTCGGATTGCCTGCTGTAGCGCTCGTGCTCATGTCCATGTCCTGCATTAACCTCGGAAGTGAACCAGAAAGCGCCAAGAACAAACGATCAGTGTTCGGTGGAATCCTAATCCTGCTGACTTGTAAGCATGTATTTGTTTTTGTTAAATTAAAGGGGTACAGAGTGTAATATGACCTTAAAGGGATAGTTCATCCAAAAATGAAAATTGTCATCATTTAGGCTACTCCCCCTCAAGTAGTTCCAATCCTGTATAAAATGTATAAAATGAACACAAAGGAAGATATTTGGAAGAATATTTGTAACCAAACACATCTCGCCCCCCATTTACTACCACAGGATAAATACATACTATGGTAGTAAATGGGGGGCAGAGATCTTTTTGGTTACTGACATTCTTCTTAATATATATATATATATATATATATATATATATATATATATATATATATATATATATATATATATATACACACACACACATTGTGTGTGTGTGTTCAACAGAACAAAGACATTTCTACAGGTTTGGAACTACTTGAGAGTGAGTAAATGATGACAATTTTACATTTTTGGGTGAACTATCCCTTTAAGGTCATATTACACTCTGTAGGCTACACTTACTAACATGTCCACTCATTAATCTGTAAATTTATTTAGATGTGTGCCAAACAGACAGATACAGGCCTACTACTGTTCCCATATAGAAAATGCATAATAATTGGACTTGGAGATAGATTTCTCTCTCCTCCTCCCAGAGGACCCATTAAAATCTAATTAGCCTTAAATACGTTCATGTAATAGCCAGATTTCCTTTGAATGAGTTAAATCTGTAATCAACAGTAAGAGTCAGCTGTTTAACCCTTTTGAGTGTATCTTTTGCTCTCCCACTTACATTTTGGTCAAAATGTAAGCAAAATAATACTAATTAAAGAATAATTTAATGCTAATAGTTTGTCTTTTTTCCCCTCAGCTTTTTGTGGCATCGTCTCCACCGTGTGGTTTCCCATCGGGGCCCATTACGAGAGAAGTTTGATGTCCTTTGGCTTCTCCCTGTATTCGGGCTGGGTTGGCACTGCACTTTGTTTTTTGGGAGGCTGTATGATCACCTGCTGTTCAGTGGACACCCCTGCCGCATACACTGACAACAACCGATTCTACTACTCCAAACAGGGCCCCGCCCATCCTGGCCCCGCCTCCACTAACCACGCCAAAAGTGCTCATGTGTGAGCTTCGGGATTACTGCTCAGATTATTCTCTTTCCTCTCTTTCTCCACTGTTTCTTGTATCTACAGTGGTGACTCTTTGGATAGTTATGGTACAGCTGAACTCCAACCCTTTGACTCAGCAGCAGGGTCAGTCGCTGGTGAAGTAACTGCACTGAAGTATTTATTGTTCAAAGGGTCTTCAGTACAATGTGCCATTTTAAGTCCTATTTTTGTAGTGGGAAATGTGTTTTTGCATTGTTATATGAATACTAACAGCATTACCAATGTAAATCTTTCAGTTTATTTCAGTCTGTTTGTACAGCGGTCTTCTCTTTTTGATTAATTTCAGAATATTTTAGAATAGCCGTTCAAACCAAACTGCACCAAAATTGGACCAAAGCAGTAACTATTTGGCAATATTATTTATTGTAATACTTGTATGCAGTTTTTATTATGTTTTTTTGTAATAAACAATATTGTCCATGTGAAAATACCTGTGAAAGTGTTTTTTTGATTATAGGTAATGTCATTTTTATAAATAAAACCCTCTATGCTGGTAAAATGAACTGAATTGCTCTCCGCAGTACTGTATATTGTGAAGCACATGGCGTCTGCTGTCAGATGGCAGGTGCAGTGCATCATCCTTAAACCTCTCATTCATTCTCACTAAAAGCACTCGAGAGACGCACATACAATTCAGGTGCCCAAGGCATGTACGTGTATCGATTTCTTTTTCTCCAATGAGGAGCTAGTCCCATTACGTCTGATGGGCAGCAATGACTGGCAGACAGCACTGATTAAAGGTTAACGGTCGCAATCAGCCATAAAGGAAGATTTATGCTCTGGTTGTGACGAGTCTCCATCTTTGTTCTCTGATTGGGGTCCTTGCACTGAATGCTTCCCTGTACACATATGGTTACAGTAGGCATACAGTCAAAAATGGCTGAATATACTGAGGATATAAGCAACATGTGAACGTTTTTGTACATTATGCAGAAAAAAAACAGTAAATTTGATTACTACAGTATGATTTATCCTATGATGGGTGCTTTTTAGATGTCAAATATTGCTTCTTATTTGTAGGTATTAACCGTTTGGTTAGAGGTAGTTTGGGGTGGAAGAAATTCAATGAAAACTTGCATTGGTCTCTACAATATTTAGCAAATGATGACCTAAAAGCAAAGGGAGAGACAGAAAAAGCAGAGATTGACCTGAGCTAGAAGGAAACAGGAAGTTGAAATGTTATGATGTTAAACCAGCCTTCGTTTGTTGCTTGGAGAGAAAAGTTTTAGGATTTCCTTTTTAAAGGGTCATGTAACACATTTTTTTTTGAGACATTAAAATTATGGATAAAGTACATAATTTAGGAATTTTTGGGCTATTTTAGTAATCCAGTGTCATGAACCCCCTTTAACATGTGCTCTATTCAGTGCCTGGTTAGAAAACTTAAACACATGATATGTTGTTTTAACTATGTAAATATGACTATACTTATCTTTAAAGTTATGTTGCTTTTGATTTCACAAAGCTATAGACTGTGAAATTAAATATTTCTCTTTCTTTAACTGCTTAGCTCACTAGCTTAGCATACCACTAGACTGTTAGCCTGCTAGCTTTATAAATCTATCATTGTTGATCATTTGTTAAGAACATGCATATAATAAAATGTGAAACTACACTTTTTATATTATATTTAATTTCAAATAAGATCACCTGTTGAACAATACAGCAGGCTACAGTAGTGCTAGCATCAGAGATAGCATACAAGATACAATTACAAAAGGCTATTTGTGAGAGGGGAGCAGATTGTTCATGACACCGGATTTGTAATTTGAAGAGAACTGATTAATGCTGGGCGTTTCATGACCCTTCAATGCTCTTTATATAATTCAGGAAAAGGTGTATCTCCATTTGAACAAACATATCTTCAATGACTAAAGTAAATCAAAGTAAATCATACTCTAATGTGGAAATACAGCAACCCTGACACACTAGTTTTAGCTCGTCTGTTTTTTCCTTGAAAAACTGATACTACTGAGCATAAAAAATGACAGAGTTGTATATTTGGTATCTGATACTCCAGTAAAAATTGTTGCTGATTAAAATATCACAGTATGAGACTGACCTTGAACTGACCAGAAAAATCTGCAATTTCCTGAATGTTCTGAAAACACAAAATGGCTTCTTACAGGAAATGTCTGATTATTTGTGCGGTGAGTTAATATCACCTTTTGCATAAAGATTAACTTTAACGCAAGGATGTATAAGTATTAAAGCAACTACTAGGGTATTGCATAAGCATAAAAGTGCAGATTATTTACATGTGTTTCTAAACATGTCAGGAAAATATAGCCATTTACCACACAGCATCAATGAATTTACCATCTTCCTTACATCCAGGATTAGCACCAGGATATTTTGCATCAGGAAAAGGGGAGGCTTTTCCCCAAACAGATGAAATACAATATAAGGACATCACATTTAAGTTTGATTCAGGCTGATGACAGATGACACAAATGACGTCCTATGAGCGACTCATAGGAATAACACATTAATGAAGACCCTCCCACAAAAGGAGTGTGCTTCAGGTTGTGTCGATGTCTGCACCATACAGACAGACGGGTCTGAACTGTATGAACTGAACATAACAACATGCTTTGAGATCTCCAAACCATATTGTACCACATCGACCACCATTGCAGAAATGATAATGGAACAGTACGTCTCGATCTGTTCATCTCATTCCTCTGCATAGCCAGCGGCGCCCCTCCCAGTATGACCATGTTTGTTTTGTGCTCAGGTACGACCCTCGGATCGCTGTTATTCTAGGCTCGCCGCTCCACCCCACAGGAAACAGAGCGGGCCTGCACCGCTTACACAAGCCACCCATGTGAGGATTTTTATTAACTCTGATTTCGGGTTGTTGTGAGACAGCCTTAAAAAGCGAAAGGAAAACCAAGAGTCACGCTTATCTGATCTGCAATAAATGACTTTCATTGTTGCATGGAAGCAATATTAACATCTCATTACACAGTGCAACGGGAGAGCAAAACCACAAGTAGAAGAAACAATAAATAGATTCTTTAAAAAAATCATTGAAACCAGAATACATCCACTTCATACCAAAATATACAGCAGAAACAAGATCAGATTTGCAAGGGAAGCCAATCTCCACATTTCCTGAACAAATACCAAACAAACTATGATAGCAGGAAAGATAGTTCACAAAGTACAAACACTGTACCTTTTCTCAGAGACAAATAACAAATAGTAGCTGACTTTAAAAGCAACAGTGGAAACATTTTTTGATTTTTTTTTTTCCAGATAGATTTTTAATAAAATATTTCTGTATGTAGATTTTAATCTTACTTAAAGGGGTAGTTCACCGACAAATGAAAATTCTGTCAGCATTTATCATCCTCATGTAACTCCAAACCTGCATGTCTTCTGCTTAACACAAAAGAAGTGGGGGTCCAAAACAACTTCCATTCATTTTTCAAAATACAGGTTTGGAGTGAATAAATGATGACAAAATGTTCATTTTCGAGTGAACTGTTCCTTTAAAACCTTGCCCTTCTTAAGCCTATTCTTATGTTCTAACATTAAACTAAATCAAAACTACTAAATCAAAATCCAAACGTCTCCAGTTATGTTTTTTAATCTAGAAAGAGGCCATTAAAAATATATGCTTTCATCACTTTTCTTCAGAAGTTCTGCTGAACCGTAAGAGAACCCACAAAACACCACCGGCGGTGGCTACGCTACCCCATCGGAGAACCTGAAGTTATGAAATGCCTGTAAAAAAATACTTCTCTTCGATATCTCACCTCTCCACACTGTTATATGGTATTCTACTCTACAGAAGTAAAATTGTGTCTTTTTGTCAGATACAGTAAACAAAGGATGCAGACTTTGGCTTGCTTTGTAAACAGAGGCCACTCAGGACGAGGAGGATTTTGAGGAGTGTACGGTGGGCAGGCTGCTACCCTCGTCTCTCAGAATGCTACATTTGAGAGTTACATCAAGTCTTTCGACGGTCACCACACATGCAAATACTCACGAACATAGTTTTACTCTGGGCCCCGTACGTCTGAACATGCTACACATTCAGCAAAATGCCACGGCGACAAAGAATCACATTATAGACCAGATGCACGGAACAAAACCAACCCAGGCCCCAAAATGAAGCTCTATGCACTGTGGGACTAATTTATGACTTAAGTCCTATTAGGACTTTTTTTTTTTTTTAAGTTTTAAAATATTTGGGGAGGGAGACACATTCAAATCAATACGTCATGATGTGCTCAGTGCGTGTAGGTCTTCCACGTGTGTGAATTTGAGGCCTGGCTTGGTTGTTTTTTTGTTTTTGGCTGGCAGAGCTGTAGCACAGATAGAGTTGGACTGGACAGATTGGTTAAACGCCACGTGAATGGGAGGAGGGAACAGCAGAAGAGCACATCCAGATAAAAAATTCACAACACGCTCTCCACCACATGCAAATTTCCCTCCCTTACCCTCTGTTTTTCTAAATCACTTCTCCTTTTTTTTTTCTTCAACGGACACACTGACCAGCCGAGAGACACAAATCGTACTGTGGTCACACCGTCGGTATTTACACAGAGCGGCCTGCTTGCAAGGATGAAGCGGAGTCACTGGCACATAGGATGAATGGATGGTCGGTTGTGACACGTGATGGCTGACAGGCACCTTCAGCGGGAAAACAAACCCATGGATATGTCGACATCAACAAAAAAATTACAAACAGACAAGCATGGACATCTTGATGGTCATATTTAAAGCACACACTGACAGATGAAGGCACTATTGCAAGCAAAGTCCAATTACTATTTGTGACAACCTACAGTCCAAACCTCACTTGGGCTAGATGTTTGAGCAGAAGATTTATCATATCATTCCCCATTGTATTTTATGGCTATCGTCTATCTTTGCTTCTCAAACTAACCTTTTTGTAGGCGATAAGAAAATAGCTGCTTACTAAAATAACTAAAGTGTGCAAATCGCTTGAAGTGTTTTAAGGGCCTCACAAGGGAATTTTTCAGCTGGTTTTATCGACCTCACATAAACATTGTCGAGGTTAATAGAGTTGAAGTGACCTGTGAACGGACATCGTCCTGATAGCTGAAAGATACTCGTATTGGAAAAAGCCGTGGGACTGTGATAACTAACAGGGCGGTAATAAATGCTAGTTACTGTAATTTGGTCGGGGAGGACTGTTGCTTTCAAGTGAAACATTAGATTATACATATTTAAGTGCTGAGGAGTTCACTAACATGATTATAATGAGAATTATTTTCAAACTGTAAAATTCATTTAAAACTTTTTAGGTGCTATGTGGTAAAAAAAAACCTTCTAAAAGTTAAATTCCTTCCTAAACATTCTCATTATCCTATCAGTATTAGAAAATGGCTGCAAATGAAGGAATAGGAGTAAAATAAAAACTCATTGCAGAGACATAACAACCTAGCCCAAGGGTTCTGCAGTCGTTGGCAGACGAGTACATTCAGATTACATTCTCATTCCAAAGGATCGTCCAAATCATCGTCGACCACCAGTGCCTCAAAGCCCGGACTGGGTTTGCCAGCTTTGCTTTTGGCTCTGCTGTGTGAGGAGGAAGAGGAGGTCCTGTGGTTGTCCACCCTATCCAGGGCGTCAGGCTGAGGCTCGCTCTGCTCCTGGTGTTTCGGTTTCTGGTGCCCACCTCTGCCCTCATGGGAGCCCCAGCTTTGGTAGGGCTCTTTGTCTCCAGGAGGGTACAGATCGTCATCCACAGCAAAGTTGTCGTCCACGCCCATGTCGTAGCGCTGGTACGTGCTAGCGTGGGCTTCCTCCTCGCGTGCCGTGATCTCTAGGGTGCTGTTCCACATGCCATAGCCAAAGTAGATCAAAACACCTGCAGAGATGAACACACAGAGAAAACACAAACAGTGCACATGTGCATAAGCCAATGCACGAATGGAAGTGAAAATTTAACTCAATTCATTTTTGACAAAAGATACATCAAGAAACTTAGCAAAGGATTGGCAGTGGAGACATAAGTCTCAGAGAGAGAAATTCCTGTCATGCAATAGTTTTGAACTATAAATTTTATTGTAAAATCAATATGATTGTGCTGTCATTTAAAGGGATAGTTCACCCAAAAATGAAAATTTGATGAATTTTTAACTCCAACCGTTGCCGTCTGTCAGTCAAGTAATGGGAGTGAATGGGAACACAATCTATAAGAGTCAAAAAAACATGCACAGACAAATCCAAATTTAACCCTGCGGCTCGTGACGACACATTGATGTCCTAAGACACGAAACGATCGGTTTGTGTGAGAAACCGAACAGTATTTATATAATTTTTTACCTCTAATACACCACTATGTCCAACTGCGTTCAGCATTCGGTTAGTAAGGTCTGATCTGAAGCCACCTTTCCACTGCACACGACATTCGCATCCGATTGTCGCATTTCGCCCCCTAGCGGCAGTCGCACGGAACTTTAAAAATTGGTAGTGAAGCAACCGTTACCCTCGGCTTATTCCAACCTAGCAACCACCATGGTAAACTGAACGATTTTAATGAATGTAACATTAATGCATTTATGAATATATCCATACAAAGCAAATGACCCTCAATACATCTGAAATAAAAACAAACTAGTAGATTTTATAGAGCTTCAACGTAAAAATGTATTTAATAATCATAAATATCTTTTTTGTTTTACATAATTATTGATAAACACCATTTTAAAGGAATAGTGTTTATATAATAACATTAAAGTGTTAAAATATTGGTAATTCTAACTTCGTGCTCATCGTTTTGACTAGAATACATCATATCCGGTCGGCCGGTCGCATACGGTCTAGCCGCAGAAGTTCAAATATTTCAACGCATCCGAAGCTCAAATCGGATCCGAAATTTCCGCATTTGCATATGATCGGAACTCCACGCAGCCCCCGTACTACTCACCATTGGAAATGAATGACTTCCGGTCCAACAGCTGTCGTTTGTCGTGTGCAGTGGAAAGACGGCTTGACAACGGCAGTGATGTCTAGCACTCATTGAAGTATAAGCGCGAGACATCACTACCGTTGTCAGAGCGCTATCAGACCTCACTAAGTGAATGCTGAACGCAGTTGGACATAGTGGTATTTTAGAGGTAAAAAATAATATAAATACTGTTCGGTTTCTCGCACAAACCGATCGTTTCGTGTCTTAGGACATCAATGTGTCGTCACGAGCTGCAGGGTTTAATTTGGATTTGTCTGTGCATGTTTTTTTGACTCTTAAAGATTGTGTTCCCATTCACTCCCATTATTTGACTGACAGATGGCAACGGTTGGAGTTAAAAATCATAATTGGTGTTCTACTGAAGAAACAAAGTCACCTACATCTTGGATGCGCTGGGGGTAAGCAGATAAACATCAAATTTTCGTTTTTGGGTGAACTATCCCTTTAAGGAAGAATTTCTTTAAAAAGGGTTTACTATACTTTCAGAAATATGCTCTGGTCGGAACTTAAACTTTATTAATTATAACTTTATTATTTACACAACGGCAAAAAATGAACAGGACTGAACCAAACAGGATGAAAATCAAGACCTAATATTAGCATTTTGATTTTTATAACTATCTTTTGAAACTGTGATATTATCATAGCGATTTCAGAAACATTCCACTAAAACAGGATGGAAAGTAAAAGGGAGACAAACCAACTAATATCACAATAAATAAATAAATAACAGAATTCATTAAAATTAATTCAGGGAACTTACTTTTTAGGAATGTTATAATTAAAAACAGTAAAATATATTGAGAACACAAAAACAATATATAATTACCAATTTAAAAAATATTTAAAATTTAGTTTTAAATATTTCAATTAGGCAAGGGAAAGATTTGCCAATTTATTATATTATTTAGAATTCTATAAAATTCAGTCCATGGTAATTCAGGTTTTGAGTTTGATACTTATATAACCAACATTTTAGGAAAAATATGAAACAAAACTACTGTTCAAAAGTTTGGGATCAGTTTTTTTAATTAAGACTTTTTTAAATGTTTTTAAAATAATTCTCTTATGCTCATCAAAATGGTGCATTTATTTGATCGAAAAACACAGTATAATATTGTGAAATATTATTACAATTTAAAATAAATTTTTTGTATTATAAAATATTATAAAATGTCATTTATTCCTGTGATGGTATAAGTCTGAATTTTCAGCATCATTACACCAGACTTCAATGTCACATGATCCTTTAGAAATCATTTTATTATGCTTATTTAGTGCACTTTAGGGTCAAATTCTCACTATTAAATAGTTGCTTATTAGCATGCATATTACTAGAGTATTGGCTGTTTATTAGTACTCATAAAGCACATATTAATGCCTTATTCTACATGACCATATTCTACATCCCCTACCCTACCTAAACTTAACAACTACCTTACTAACTATTAATAAGCAGTAAATAGGAGCTAATTGAGTCAAAATTCATTGTTAATAGTTAGTTAATAGTGAGAATTGGACCCTAATCTAAAGTGTGACCCAAAAACATTTCTTATTATCATCAATGTTGTAAACAGTTGTGCTGATTAATATTTTTGTGGAAACCGAGATAAATTTTTTTTTTCAGGATTCTGAAATTATTTGAAAAAGAAATCTTCTGTAACACTAAAAATGTCACTTTTGGTGAAGCTGAACAAAAGTAGCAGTTTGGTTACACTTTATTTTACAGTTCCGTAATTACATTGTAATTACTCAAATAAGTACTGAGTACTATTAATTACCTACATGCGCTTTCTATAGAGTTACAGTTAGGGTTAGGGTTTGGTGTAGGGTGTTACTTGTAATTATCTATAATTTACTGTTATTACTATAATAAGTACATGTAGTAACATGTAACTACAGCACTGTAAAAGTGTTACCATTAATTTCTTAAAAAAAAAAAAAAAAAATTACTGACCCCAAACATTAGTTTGAACAGTAGTGTATGAAACCGCCCTGCAAATCAGGAATAACCCATGTAAATAAGATGCTGCCTGTATCATCAACATGTCCATTTAAAAAAAAAATATTGAAACTCACCCACAAAGCACCATACGCCAAAACGGATCCATGTGATGGTGGAGAGCTTGAGCATGAGGTAAATATTTACAAGCATGGCAGAGGCTGGGACGAAGGGAACGCAGGGAGCCATGTAGGGCAGGCGCTTGGGGTTCTCCGGCTGCTGAATGATGATGAAGATCAAGAGCGTGATGACCAGCAGCAGCAGCACCAGCAGCAGCACGGCCCACCACTGGCCATCAGCGATCTGACCTGACCCAAAGATGATGAGGGAGCAGAAGCAGAAGTTGAGGATGAAGAGCAGAATGACGCAGCGAGTGACTGTGCGGCCGGTAGCCACAGTGGGCCGGTCCATTTTGCCCGGCAGGCCGAGCCGAATGCGCATAGTGTAATAGCGAGGCCCCAGCAGCTTCTTCAGCTTCAGCAGGTACACGCTGTCCGTCTCATCTGACTCAATGCCTGAGGACATGTCCACAGTGCCGTAGTTGGGGTGACTGGCGGTGTAGGTGGACTTGTCAGGCTTACCAATCAGCATCTCATTGTCTCCCAGAGACGGCAAGTTCTTGGCTCCGCAGGTGTTTGTGGGAACTCCTCCAAAATCATCACCCTCACTGACCGGTGAGCAGGCTTCTTTCTCGCACTCGGCCAGCACTCCCTCCTTACGCTTCGCGTTCTGCTCGGAGAGGAAGTTGACGAATCCGTGGATGTCTCCTTCGGGCTGGTAACGCAGCAGTAGCACACACACCGACACTAGCGTGTAGGCTAGCAGAGTGCCAATGGACATCATCTCGATCAGGTCCCTCAGACTGACGAGCAAAGCCAAGAGAGCAGACAGGAACCCCGACACCACACAGGCCACTGCAGGAGTCTCTGTGTATGTGCTCACATGGGCCAGGAACCTGCAACATACAGATGACATCTTCAATCCTCCAATCACAAGAAGGTAGAGGAATATACAGGCGTAAATGGGGTCTAAACCGAATTTGGATGTGGTCAGAATCACACATGACCTCACTGTATGAGTGAAAAGCTAATCCCTCCTTTTCTGGCTATCACCAGACCAAGCTCAATTTAAAATTGAACATTGGTCTGGGGAGTTTGAGCCGTGATCAACGGGCATTATTCACGCAGTTGGATAGTCCTTCAACCAATCAGATCAACGATCGGATGACGTACTTTTGCAGAGCGATGCGAAAACTCCAGACAGGTTTAGTTTGTATTGGTTTGTAGCATTGATCAGCGGTTTGCAGAAGCAGCAATGGCATCGAGTGATTTTTGCAAGTTGTGCAAAAACACATGAAAGTGAGTGTTATTTACACCCAGTCGAGCGATTTGTTTGCTAAACTAAAAAAGTCATTTAGAATCGTTGAGAGGTTAAAAGGAATTGGATTGACGGTCGTGCGAGAGACGTCATCGTGTTATACCCGCCCAGATCCATAGAAAGAGCTCTGTACCCGCCAATAGCGAGCAAGGTGGATAAGTCAGTCTGTGATTGGTTCCCGCAAAAGTGTAACAGATGCAGCAGAAATGAATGTACAGGTTTCCAGACTGAGTTGCTGGGCGAAATCAAATCGCCGGCAGATCAGGCTGGGTTTATCCAGTCTAAATCCCTCCCTGACACCTGAAAGGACTGATTACTCAACTGTCAATCAACGACTGCACTAAAACAACTGTTTTAAACTTTGTCAAATATGTGTGGCTAGAAAATTACTGTAAATGGAAAGACGCATTTATATAGAAACATTCAAAAGTTTTGGTCAGTAGGTTTTTTTTTTTTTTTTATGAAATACTTTTATTCAGCAAGGATGCACTAAATTGATTAAAAGTGAGAGACATTTATTATGTTACAAAAACAATCCAAGTTAAAAACAATTCAAGTTGGGTTGAAAATACACAAACCCAGCAGTTGGGTTAAATGTTTGCCCAACATGCTGGGCAGTTTTATTTAAAGGTGCCCTAGAATTAAAAATTGAATTTATTTTGGCATAGTTAAATAACAAGAGTTCAGTACATGGAAATGACATACAGTGAGTCTCAAACTCCATTGTTTCCTCCTTCTTATATAAATCTCATTTGTTTAAAAGACCTCAGAAGAACAGGCGAATCTCAACATAACACAGACTGTTACGTAACAGTCGGGGTGTACGCCCCCAATATTTGCATATGCCAGCCCATGATTGAGGCATTACACAAGCCAGTATTAATGTCTGGCTCTGTGCACAGCTGAATCATCAGACTAGGTAAGCAAGCAAGAACAATAGCGAAAAATGGCAGATGGAGCAATAATAACTGACATGATCCATGATAACATGATATTTTTAGTGATATTTGTAAATTGTTTTTCTAAATGTTTCATTAGCATGTTGATAATGTACTGTTAAATGTGGTTAAAGTTACCATCGTTTCTTACTGTATTCACAGAGACAAGAGCTGTCGCTATTTTCATTATTAAACACAATTCACAACATTTCTAATGATGCCCCAAAATAGGCAGTTAAAAAAATTAATAAAAAAAAAAAATCTATGGGGTATTTTGAGCTGAAACTTTATAGACACATTCAGGGGACATCTTAGACTTATATTACATCTTGTAAAAAAACGTTCAATGGCACCTTTAACCCAACTATTGTTTAAACAATATTATATAGCTGGCTTAAAATGAACCCAAAATTAAAATCAGACACATAATTACTAGAGGCAACAATAATAATCAATTCCGGTTCCTGTGTTCCTTTATTATGAGTTCCTGCCACTCATCAGTCTCCATGTTATGAGTTCATGTTTATTAGCTGTGTATCGTTAATCACTTTGTTATCCTCACTACTTAAGTTCCTGAATTTCATTTTCCTGAGTTTCATGTGTGTATCCCTGCCAGTTAGGATTCTGTTATTAAACCTTGTATTGGAAATTTAATCATCTTTGTATTTGTCTGGCTGCCTACAAACATTACGTAACACCCTCATGTCGTTCCAAACCTGTAAGACTTTCGTTCATCTTCAGAACACAAATGAAGATCTTTTTGATGACAGAATGCTGTCAGATTTCCTTCCATAGACTGCATTTGCAACTTATACTTTAAAGCTTCAAAAAGTTCAGAGATCAGAAAACGAATCCATATGAATCGAGTGGTTTAGTCCAGATTTTCTGAAGAGAATTGATAGTTTGTTATGATGAACAGATTTAATTTAGACTTTTCCTTGCATATAAACATTGATCAGCAAACATACAGTAATTCTGTTTATGTTTGCTGATCAATGTTTATATGCAAGGAAAAGTCTAAATTAAATCTGTCAACCAAACCTGAATAACGCACAAGAACAAACCTCTTCTGGAAGCTCAAATGTGCTTGTTTGAGCTTCCGGAAGAGGTTAGTTAGGTAAGTGGATATGTTTTCCGATCTCTTTATTAACTTTTTGAAGCATCAAAGTGTCAGTTGCAAAGGCAGTTGCAAAGTCTATGGAAGGAAATCTGACAGCATTCTGTCATCAAAAAGATCTTAATTTGTGTTCCGAAGATGAACGAAAGTCTTACGGGTTTGAAACGACATGAGGATGAGTAATTAATGACAGAATGTAGCTTTGCCATCATGGGAATAAAGTAAAATGTAAAGTATGTAAAGATTAAAAACAGTTATTTTAAATTTTATTAACATTTAACACTATTACTGTATTTACTGTATTTATGATCAAATGAATGCAGCCTCGGTGAGCATAACAGACTTATTTCAAAATCATTAAAAAATATTTTCAACCCAAAACTTTCGAATATATAGTGGCAGATTATGTGAAGCACAGTTGAAATTCATTTATTGCAGGTACTCAACTAAAAAAGGTTTTCCGCTCAAAACATCACAAATGTTGCTGTATTTGTAGTCTTTTAGAGTTTTTAAATCCTTTTTCATGCTTTTTAAAAAGAACCCTCCCTTTAAAAACGAATTACAAGTGGTCACATAAGATGCATTTGAGACACTTTGAGAGATGTTACTACCAAGTGTAAACGGCAGTGTATCTTGTCTGACACCTTCTGAACACCTGTGACTGGTGTACTGACGTTAATACCATGTGTAAACAGGGTGAATCATCCAAACATTTTATCAAAGAAGTCTTATCACATACCCATTATATTGGCTTTGATTTTAAAGGTCAGGCACAAAGTAGCGTTTCTTTTGAGACTGCATGATGGCAGGAGCTTATTCCTCCAACAGAGAATGATATTTAAATGGCATTTTAATCATTTGAAATGTATAATGGAGACTGATGCATTAGGAAGCATCATTACTTGACCCTGTGATTACTTTTTTTGTGATTTTGTTTTATAGTAGGGCCTACCTGAAGAGCAAACCATCTCCTGCCATGGCGTAGATGACTCTCGGCATTGGGAAGAGAGAGCCCAACAAACTGACTGTCAGTCCTGCAATGGAGCCGATGGCCACTATGTATTTGGCAGTTTGGAAGCCATGTAGAGAAAACATTTCCATTAAAGGAGCATCTGTGTCAATTTCAGTGTAAGGGACCATCAGGGTGAGAATCACACTGACCTGTGAGAGAGGAAGAAACAGAGTCTGATTCATTGACCTTTTAGCTGTGCCTTTAAAAAATGCCCTCATCATAAATGTGCCATTTAAGCTGTTAGGATCAGACTGAAATGATCAGGAACATTGTTAAAAAAAAACAAGTTTTCTAGTTTTTGGAACTTTTGGAAGGATATGCAAAGAAGCGACAGCCAGAAACAGTACAAGGTTTGACAGACTTTGACTCTCATTCTTATCATTATTTTTTTCTGGTGTTTAGGACTAATAGAATTTCTGAGAAAGAGGTTTCTGAACACCAAATAGGCATCATTAATGTGTTCATGTTTTCAAATATGAGGCGTTATAAAGCTGCAAATGTACAGAACAAGTTGTTTTTGCAGTTTAGTTTCAATAAATGTTCTCTTTTTGCTGTTTTCATAGTACAATGGACTTTTTATATCAAAAGATCAAGGATGCTTTGGTTAACCATGATACATTATGACACATTTAATGAATTTCAGTAAATGCAACATCTTTATCCGTAACACCAACACACACATATGCACACAAACACAGACAGACAGGGAACCAAAGTGCCTGGGCTAAAATTAGCCTCTATGACAACAAAATGAGATCTGGAGGGGCGAACGCGCCTAATTATCAAGTTTGCTCCTCATCAGACAGTCCTGTAGGTGTGAAAATGAAGAGCCATTTTAGTAAAGGGAATTTTGTTCAGCTAAAACCAAAAGAGACGTGAAAAAACTGGAGACAGATAAAGAATGCAAGAAGATCAAATAGCAGAAAACAGGGAAAATAGAAATAAAATGTATAGAATATATTGTTCTGAGATACAGGAAAGAGGTCTGTTGGTGAGTTAACACCCATTGTGTTACTATGACAACCTCCTACAGACAGACAGCATAGCATGGTGATAAAGCCAGAGAGCTTTTAATAAATTCAGACATGCTGCATGAAGAGAATAATCAATGACTGTCTGCGAACGCAAAGAAAGGAACAAAGAAAAGTTATGCTATAGTAGATTATCTTTTGCCATGCATCATTTATATTATATGGAGAAGTTTAAGTATAAATAGACTGCGAATTACATATCAAACTTAATAAAACCTTTTAAAAGCAATGCATTATGATATTGCGTTACTCCCTAAAAAGTAACTAATTGTGTTACTTAGTTACTTTTTATGGAAAGAAATGTGTTACATTACTTTTGCGTTACTTATTCTCATCTGGGCTGGGCTTGCTTGTTTCTTTTTTTTTTTTAAAGTTATATTTTTGGCAAATATAAAGTCCCTTTCACACCAAAAGTGGAATGAATAAGCTTCAGGCTGATCTCAAATGTGATGTTTTTCTAAAGTAATTTTTGCTTAATAGTATGGTTGAATTGGATCATCGAAGGTCAATGGAAAAGACACTGATTAATAAAGTAAGATTAAATACATAAAGGATTGCATTTCACTGTTTTTATTCATTTTGAGCAATACTGACTCTGTTTTTGTGCATGTGAGATTAGTCAAGTACTACAATAACCATCATGTTTACACACAACGCCTCTACTCTTACTCTCGATTTCTCTCAACATGGCGACAGGAGAGCTGTCGGTCAATACATGGGAAAATAAAGTAATTTGCATTACTTATTTAAAAAAGTATCTCAGATATTTTGTAGTAAATCATGTTAAATCATGATAAAGTCATGTGTTACTTTACTAGTTACTTGAAATAAGTAATCTGATTACATACCTCTAGTTACTTGTAATGCGTTACCCCAAACACTGAGTATTAAAGATGTAATTTAACAAAATTGAGGGTTAACTGGACAATCAAAATAGCCAAAAGATTTTTTTTTTAAATTGGGGTTGGGGTCTGGGGATCCCAGCTTTTCAGTGTGGTCTCAGACTTTGTTTATGGAGAAAAGAACCCAAAATTAGTGTACAAATGGTTAATGCTATATACTCACAGAAACATAGGCAGTGAGGCAGGTGACCAGAGAGGCAGTGATGGCATAGGGGATGGATGTGTTGGGGCTTTTGGCTTCCTCTCCCGTGGTGGCTATAATGTCAAACCCAATAAAGGCATAGAAGCAAGTGGCTGCACCCTGCATAACCTGTTGGACAGAGTGGTTGATTATAGCTTCAAGACAATGTAGTTTCCTCCTCAATGTTTATGCTGAGAGTTACTAACTGCACTAACGGATTGAACTTCAATAATTGATTTGAAATGTACTTTACCCCTGACCAGCCATAAGGCAGGAATCGTCCCTCGTCCCAGTTGCTTACACTGACGAAGAACAGGCCTGCAATCATTATGAAAACCCAGACCACAAGATTGATGACATTCAGCACGTTGTTGAACCCGACAGAATTCTTCACGCCTAGAGCAACTATCACTGTGACCAGGATGGCTATGACCAGGGCCAAGAAGTCCGGATACGACTGTTCCCCTTTACCTGAGGTGATAAAGGAGGAATTCACATAAACATGGATTTTGAAACATAACAAAAAAGGAATGAGCCAATTTTGATGCTGGCATTACAAAATATTGTCTGAAAGATTTAATGAGCTTAAAAAGCATTGAAGATTTATGGATATTTAGGCAAGTAGTTTGAATATTTATGGATGGATGGATGGATGGATGGATGGATGGATGGATGGATGGATGGATGGATGGATGGATGGATGGATGGATGGATGGATGGATGGATGGATGGATGGATGGATGGATGGATGGATGGATGGATGGATGGATGGATGGATGGATGGATGGATGGATGGATGGATGGATGGATGGATGGATGGATGGATGGACGGACGGAAGGACAGACAGACGGACAGACAGACAGACGGACTGAATGAGCGACTGATAGTTAGATAGATGTCTCTCAGATGATAGTAGTGAGTTTAGACAGTTTAGACAACATGACAGCAGACAGTCCTCTTTTGACCCCTCAGTGCAGTCATGAATAAATCATGTTTTTCTAAAAATATTCAGCATACTAACTAGGCCTTAAGCGGAAATGACTATGAACCATAATGTGTCAACTACATGTGTGCAGAGAGACACAGATGGAGGGATATTGGACTCTTAGAGAAAGGGGGTTGGTACAAGAAAAAGAAGAGATTTTACTGCTGTTGGCTGAATAAGATTATGTATTTTGGCACAAAATGCCATGTTTTTTTCTGGGTCAGACACAATAGTCTATATGTAATGTCTGTCTGCAAACCAAAGATGCTGTGCAGGAAGCAAATATCATCATTTCTAGAGTACACAATACCCTTATTTCATTCCTCCATCTGTACTGTAGTCTGAGGATCCACGGTAGATGTATAGTATGTCTTTTTGAGAACTAAACAAAGTTGTTGTAGGACAGGAATTTTGATGCCAAGGACCCCAAAATATCCCCTTGTGAGGGACTCCCTTCCTAAAATATATCTTATGAAGGAAGCTATACATTTTGATGTATAAAATAAAACCCATTATACAATGCGTAGAAAAAGTGTGTGATATTATAAAAACAAGTAATTTTGTTTTTATTACTTCACTGAAACCAACAATTAATAAATATTAAAATATTATTAATTCAATAAAGTGCATAATCAAGTAATTACATAATCAGCATTCATGAGGGGAAAACACATTTTTCACGATGAATATGTAGCAAAAACAGAAATATGTGAAGAATTTGCTTCAAATCATATCTGCTTTGAAAATATTTCTGTCCTAATTTTAATAGCAAATACCCGACCTATAAAAGTGCTTATTTTTTCTTTTGTGAGAGAGGTTTCTTTTTTCTAATAAGCTTTCTTCACACTGTCATTGTCACCAGACTACTGACTGCTAAAGTTAGAGGTGCCATTTCTTTTCTGCAGCACCATTAACTCCAATCTATTGATAAATTAAGCCTACTGTAACTTGTGTTGTAATTACTGTGGGTGTGTGTCAAGACTTTTAGTGTGTCAATTCAAAATTCTTTCTTTGAATACTGCAACACTCTGTGACATGAAGTCAATCAGATTTAATAACAGGCTGTCAAGTTTTTTCTTACAAAATGAAAATGGTCTCTTTGTCACAGTATTGAGATTAATGCAGGTCCCAGACGTTGATGATTATGCTCTAAACATAAACATAACAATGTCTAAAGTTCATGTCACTCACCCAGGCCATTGAGTGTTCCTATGTGGTTGATCATGAAGCCACTGATGCTATGATTGGCCAGCGAGTCAAACATGCTGCTGAGTGCACTGGCTCCTGCTGCTGTACCTATCAGGTACTCCAAAATCAGATTCCAGCCAATAAAAAAAGCCACAAATTCGCCCACCGTCACATAGCTGTAAGTATAGGCCGATCCTGTGGTTTTAGGCACGCGCACACCAAATTCAGCATAGCACACCCCTGTGGAGAGATAACAATGATTACTGTAACACCTGTACTCCTGAAGGTTTTCAATAAAAGCATGAACACCTCTAACTGGTTGCTGTGATGGAAACATTGATTTTTTTTTTTTTTTTTTTTTTTTTTGGTTGGAGTGGCAGATCAATTCTCAAATGTAGAATCCGTAGAATCCCAGAGGGCCAGATAACAGGAGGGAAATCCCTCTTTATAGGCCAGATCCCTGTAAGCCCCATTACAGTGGAAAAAGATAAGGATTATCTGTTTTTACGTTCAGAATCAATATGTACTTTCTAACATCAGTGCTATAGAGCAGTACATAACCCGTTAAGTTGACATAATGTGATGTATTTCTGAAGAAAACATGATAAAATATATAGGACAGCACTTGAATTTATTCACTGAGAAAGGATTTGATGGTGAAAAGTAACAGTTCCATATCAGAATGGAGCCAGATTGAATTAAAGTTCAATAAAACAATGCAAAAAAATAGCTGTTTGCTTTCTGGTTAACCACTGAATGCCATCAGAAAAGAAGATGTATTACAGAGCAAGTTATTACATTTTGATTAAAGATTATGAAGACAAAGTGTTGTTTGTTTTCTTTGGAGCAGATGAATAAATCACAATAAAACCAGGAACATGCATTAGGAAAGTAAATAGTATTCATTTCAATTTCATATTGACTTATACTGTAAGTTATCCGTTTCTTGAGACAGGTTACAGATTTTATTGTGATTCTAATTTGGTTAATTTCAGGTGTTCATAATGTTACAAAAGATTTATATTTCAAATAAATGCTGTTATTTATTTTTTTTACTTTCTATTCATCAAAGAATACTGAAAAAAAAGTTTCCACAAAAAAAATTAACCAGCAAAGTGTTTTCAACATTGATAATAATAAGAAATGTTTCTTGATCATCGAATATTTGAATGATTTCTGACCCTGAAGACTGGAGTAATGAATTACATTTTAAAATATATTTAAAATAGACAAGCGTTAATTTAAATTGTAATCATGTTTCACAATATTTCTGTTTTAATGTATTTTTGATCAAATAAATGCAGCCTTGGTGAGCTTAAGATTCTTCTTTCAAAAAAAATCTTACAGACCCCAAACTTTTAAATATCATCTGTGGCATATATCAAAATTAAAGGGGTAGTTCACCCAAAAATTAAACGATCCCTTAATTTACTCACCCTCAAGCTAGCCTAGGTGTATATGACTATTTTCTCTCAGACGAACACAATCAGAGTTATACTGAAAAATATTCTGGCTCTTTCAAGCTTTATAATGGGAGTGATTTTGAAGCCCACAAAAGCGCATCCAACCATCATAAAAGTAATCCATACGGCTCCAGGGGGTTAATAAAGGCCTTCTGAATCTATGTGAGAGCCTTCTGTGCCTTATAGGGCTGGGCAACAAACTCAAGCTCCTCTGACATTTCTCATTAAAGGTGTCCTAGAAACAAAAATTTAATTTACCTCAGCATAGTTAAATAACAAGAGTTCAGTACATGGAAAAGACATTCAGTGAGTCTCAAACTCCATTGTTTCCTCCTTCTTATATAAATCTCATTTGTTTAAAAGACCTCCAAAGAACAGGCGAATCTCAACATAACACCGACTGTTACATAACAGTCGGGATCATTAATATGTACGCCCCCAATATTTGCATATGCCAGCCCATGCTCCCAACATTATGAAAGGCATTAGACAAGGGCAGCGAGTATGAACGTCTGGATCTGTGCACAGCTGAATCATCAGACAGATGGAGCGATAATAACTGACATGATCCATGATAACATGATATTTTTAGTGATATTTGTAAATTGTCTTTCTAAATGTTTCATTAGCATGTTGCTAATGTACTGTTAAATGTGGTTAAAGTTACCATCGTTTATTACTGTATTCACGGAGACAAGAGCTGTCGCTATTTTCATTTTTAAACACTTGCAGTCTGTATAATTCATAAACACAACTTCATTCTTTATAAATCTCTCAAACAATGTAACATTAGCCGTTAGCCACGGAGCATAGCCTCAAATTCATTCAGAATCAAATGTAAACATCCAAATAAATACTGTACTTACGCGATTAGACATGCTGCATGACGAACACTTTGTAAAGATCCATTTTGAGGGTTATATTAGCTGTTTGAACTTTTTTTATGTTGTTTAAGGCAAGTGCGAGCTCTTGGGGCGTGGAGCACCGGATTTAAAGGGCTACACACCCTGAATCGGCTCATTTCTAATTATGCCCCAAAATAGTCAGTTAAAAAAATGAATTTTGAGCTGAAACTTCACAGACACATTCAGGGGACACCTTAGACTTATATCACATATTTTAAAAAAGTTCTAGGGCACCTTTAAAAAATTATCATGCTAGACCTCTCATTTGTGACCAGTGTTTTGTTTTGCTCTATCCTCGGCACTTCTGCATTTGCCAATACAACATGCGTCGGGGCAGAGTTCACTCTTCGGCCAGAACTAGACGTCGCATAACGTTATACCAAAAGCCAGTGATTAAAGTTATGAATATGGATATTTTTCTTACAAAAATTAATCACTTCACTTCAGAAGGCCTTTATTAACCCCCATTACTTTTATGAAGGATGGATGCGTTTTTTGGGGCTTCAAAATCTAAGTTATAATTCACTCCCATTATAAAGCTTGGAAGGGCCAGGATATTTTTTAAAATAGCTCCAACTGTGTTGAAGAAAGTCATATACGTCTAGGATGGCTTGAGGGTGAACAAATTATGGGATAATTATCATTTTTGGGTGAACTAAGCCTTTAAGAATTTTTTCCTTTGAATTATTTTACTTTAAATAAAGATTCGATTTTTGTGAACATTTTGAATGAAAGACAAATAGGATAAAAAGAAAAAAAGAAAAAAAAGGTGTCAATATTAATGGAGGACACTGTATATCTAATGGCTATGTGGAATGATACAAAAGCTATCTAAACTCTGTTTCTGTGTCCATTAGTAGAAGGGTCAGCTGCATGGAAAAAAATATTCCTTTCATTTTCCCCTCCCTTTTATTTTTGGGTTCTTTATGTTGGTATCCACAGGGAAAACTAAATGGATTTTTCCTCCAACTCTATTTTGGTTGCTGCATGCTGTGCACAGCTTCAACCTGTAAACCTAATGAGCCAGTTCACCATGCGTCATCACTACACGTCAGGAGGCATAGAGTTATACATGTGTTCACTCAGCTTAAGCCTGACTCAGGATCAGCGCATAAAAAATGATGTTATCCACACTACAATAACACTACCTAGGCCGTGTTTCACTGGGGGCAGGTTTACAGGAAGATAACAGATGTCTTTTTTTCTGTGTTTTTCTCTTTTGTGTCAGATTGACTGGAACAGGAAGTCGGGGCAGCACTCACCTGACAGGATGGAGGCCACAGCAGCGATGATGAAAGACACAATGACCCCAGGACCCGCCATTTCCTTAGCCACCAGTCCAGAGACCACGTACATGCCCGTGCCTACACAGCTTCCCACTCCCAGAGACACAAGGTCCACAGTGGAGAGAACGCGGGCGAGTTTGGTGCCGTGAGCCCCCGTGCCACCTGTGCTCTCCAGCATGGACTCCACCGGCTTCGTCCGGAGAACACGGGACTGGAAGGCAAACCAGGTGGCCCCCCACTGAATCCGCCGTGGGTCCAGTTTGGCAAAGAGCCCACTCATCCTGGAGCCTGGTTATGGATCAAAGGGCTTCAAGAGTTGGGGCTGATACTCTGAGGAGGTCTGAAGAAGCTCTGGATCTTGCAGTATAGGGGGTCACACAGAAACCAGCTGTTCACTGATGTCTTTCAGAGGAGCATCATTACCAGATGTTTCCACATGACCAGTGAGAGTGAAGGTGAAGCAACGCTGTGAACAAAATGAGATGAACAGTGTGATCATTAATCTTGACAGTCATGCTTTCCTCTGCTTTCCTTATACTGCTATAAAACCTGTTTCCACAAAAATATTAAGCAGCACAACTGTTCCCTTTCGTGGGAACTGTCGACGCTGCGTGGTAACGCATTGGGAACCTTCTGCGTGATGTCGTCACTGAAGCACTCATGTATCTAGCCAATCGCGAAGCGAGACGTCAGAGACGGGTGACGTCACGGACCAGGAAACTATAAAGCACACTCGGATGCAGAGCACGCCAGCTTCTGTGTCTTCAGCAAGCGCTCTATGTTATCTTGTGTGTCTTATTTGGTGTTGTTTGTCCTGCTTATTTTTGGAAAACATTATCTCTTCGTCTGAGGACAAGAGTGTTATTGTGCACCACACATATATATATATATATATATAGTGAATAAAGACACGAGTGAAATGGCGGAAGGCAGACAATTTAAAAAGTGTGTTCACCCATGCACACGGTTTGTTCCAGATGGGGACACTCATGAGATGTGTGTTGTCTGCCTGGGGGTTGAGCATGCACAGGCAGCTCTCGAGGGGGCTGTCTGTGTTCATTGTGAGAAGCTCACCCTCAGAGTTTTAAGATCACGCCGGGCACTCTTTCACGATAAAGAGAGTGCTCCGGTCGGCGTTCCCCGCGGATCGGGTCCCGCTGTTGCTGAGGCGCAGCGGCGGCTTCATTCGTGGGGTTCGCAAATGGAGCTGGCAGAGGGGGTTGAGACGGGCCCAGCCTTATCTCGCCCTTTACCTGCCAGCCCCAGTGCCTCTTCTCAGGCGGCGGAAGCACGCGCTGCGGTTTCTTCCCCCCAGAGAGAGGCACCCGCGCTTCATCTCTCTTCCTCTGAGGAGGTTGATGTGATGAGCGTGGGGAAGAGGAACCGCCATCCTCTTCCCCAGCACATGAGGAGCTCCTGGAGGTAGTGACCAGGGCTGTTGCCAAATTAAAAATTGACTGGCCAGCAGAGCGGGCAGATACTAGACCAAAGAGTAAGCTGGATGAGCGCTTTCTGCCCGCTCGGTCACTACCCCAGCGTCGGGGTTTGCCCTTCTTCCGGACCTCCACACCGAGGTCTCGAGGTCTTGGAAGAAGCCGGCATCATATCGTGTCTTCAGCCCCCAGACCTCAATGTATAGTAACATCGTGGGGCTGAAGCAGCAAGGCTATGCGGCGATGCCTCGGGTGGAAGAGACGCTTGCGGGCCTATCTCTCCCCCGAGTCTGCATCGTCGCTGAAAACCCCGACGTTGACCACCAAGCCATTAAAAACTACATCAGGCTTGGTGGGCAAGGCTTATGTGCGGCAGCAGGTCAGGCAGCGGCATGTCTACATACCATGTCGCTCCTACAGGCATATCAAGCCGACCTGCTGGGGGAAGTGGAGAATAACGGGGAGGCCACGTATGAGTGCATCCAGGAAATCAGGATGGCAACTGACCTGGCTCTCCGTGCCACCAAAGAGACGGCAAAGAAATCGGCCGCTCTATGGCAGCATTGGTGGCTACGGAGAGGCACTTGTGGCTGAACCTCTCGGACATAAGGTTGCGTGACAAAGCCTACCTTATGGACGCGCCGCTGTCTCCTGCGGGCCTCTTCGGCGACGCCGTTACAACAGTCGTCGAGAGGTTCCAGGAGGCTAAGAAACAATCTGCGGCGTTCCAGAGGTTCATCCCCCGCAAACCAAGAATCCCTCCCCCGAGGCTGATGAGCGGGATCAGCCTCGGCCGTCAACGAGCTCCTCAGCGCACCACAGAGCGCAACAAAAGATTAGCGTGGCCGCCCGTGCTCCCCCGCAGAGAGCTTGGGGATCGGGTCGGCCCGCTCAGCCGAAGCCTTCTAGGGGGCAGAACGGACCTGCGCGCCGTTATCCTGGCCCGGAAGGCTTCGAAGCGGTCCTGATGTCTGTGGGTCAGGAACCGATGAGGGCGGCCCCCTCCGAAGGGAGCCGGCGAAAAATACATCTAAAAGCCGCTTCCCTTCGGCGCCCTCAGGGATCGTTATGCCAACCCTGCCACCCAGGGTGCGTCAGGGCGCAGCGGTCTCCACCGACCCTCCGAGGAGGGCCGGCCACTTGATTCGATTGTTCTCTGCCGGTGCGCCGCTTCAGAGCGTCGAATCAGGTGCTCAAAAAACACCAGAGGCCAGTCTCGAGAGACTGGTTCCCTTAGTAAATTTTCTGGTAGAATGGAAACTTCTTCCGAATATATCAAAATGGGTGCTGCTCACTATAAAAGAGGGTTACAAGATCCAGTTCGGGTCTCGCCCGCCCAGATTCAACGGGGTTCTTCCCACAGTGGTAACCCCCGAGCAGTCTCTGGTTATGGAACAAGAAGTTGCGACACTTTTGCGAAAAGGAGCTATAGAAAGGGTTCCTCCTCCCAGCAACCAGTCAGGGTTCTACAGCCGTTACTTCATTGTTCCAAAGAAGGATGGAGAGGTCTACGACCTATTATAGATTTACGTGTGCTAAATCGCTCAATACAAAAGCTCAAGTTCAAGATGCTGACACTCAAACAGATTATACCACAGATCAGGTCCGAGGACTGGTTTGTGGCAATAGACCTGAAAGATGCTTACTTTCATGTGTCCATCCATCCTTCTCACAGGAAGTTCCTCAGGTTTGCTTTCGGGGGCGAAGCTTACCAGTACAGGGTTCTTCCGTTCGGCCTATCATTATCACCCCGCACATTCACGAAATGCGTGGACGCAGCTCTGGCTCCGCTGAGGATCCAGGGCATTCGCATACTGAATTATATCGACGATTGGTTGATTCTAGCTCAGTCAGAGCAACTAGCAGTTCAGCATCGAGATGCTGTTCTGTCCCATATGAAGAGGCTTGGGCTGAGGCTCAATGCCAAAAAGAGTGTGCTAGTTCCAGCTCAATCCACCAACTATCTGGGTGTAGTGTGGGACTCCACCACGATGCGGGCATATTTGTCTCCCGCTCGGGTGAGTGCCATTCTTATGGCTATGAAAGGGGTGAAGTTAGGCCAGTCACTCACTGTAAAACAGTTCCAGAAACTGCTGGGTCTGATGGCGGCTGCGTCCAACGTGATACCTTTTGGCCTTCTGCACATGAGGCCCCTACAGTGGTGGCTCAGGACCAGGGGGTTCTCCCCGAGGGGAAATCCCTTTCGCATGATCAAAGTCTCAAAACGATGTCTTCGTTCTCTGACCATGTGGAAAGACCCCCGGTTCCTGTCCCAGGGACCCGTGTTGGGGGCCACTACTCGTCGAGTAATGCTTACGACGGACGCCTCCCTCACGGGCTGGGGAGCGATCATGAGTGGTCGCTCAGCTCAGGGTCTTTGGGAAGACCATCAGCTCTCTTGGCACATAAATCGGCTAGAGATGATGGCAGTGTTCCTAGCTCTGAAACACTTTCTCCCAGACCTGAGAGGTTACCATGTGTTGGTTCGTACGGACAACACTGCAGTGGTTGCATATATAAATCATCAGGGGGTCTGCGGTCTCGCCGACTATATTACTTGGCCCGTCAGATCCTCCTGTGGTCCCAAGGGAAGCTGCTCTCGCTGAGGGCAGCTTACATCCCGGGACATCAAAATGTGGGAGCAGATGCCCTGTCGAGGCAGGGGCCAAGGCCCGGGGAGTGGAAACTCCACCCAGAAGTGGTGAGTCTCCTATGGAAAATTTCGGTCGAGCGGAAGTCGACCTGTTCGCCTCGGGAGAGTCAACCCAGTGTCCGCTCTGGTACTCCCTAACACATCCAGCACCTCTGGGTCTGGATGCTATGGTACAGACGTGGCCGAGGCTGCGCCTGTACGCATTTCCCCCGATCGCCCTGCTCTCGGGAGTTCTGGGAAAAAGTACGCCGAGAAGGGGCCAATCTAATACTGGTAGCCCCATTCTGGCCAACCAGGATATGGTTCTCAGGACCTAGTGTCGTTACTCAACGGCTCCCCAATGGAGCTTCCTCTCAGACAGGACCTCCTGTCTCAAGCGGGCGGCATGATTATACATCCCCGCCCAGAACGACTGAAACTATGGGCCTGGCCTCTGAGGGGGCCAGACTCATAAATGCTGGTCTCCCAACCGAGGTTGTGGAGACCATTCTTAACTCCAGAGCTCCCGCCACGAGGAAGTTGTATGCCTACAAATGGAATTTGTTTTCTACCTGGTGCAGACACAATAATACGGACCCTGTCCTTTCTTCTGTTAGCTTTGTGCTAAAATTCCTCCAGAAAAATTCTCGGAGGGCTCATCTCACTCAACCTTAAAGGTTTATGTTGCAGCAATTTCAGCATATCATGCTCCTCTTGAGGGGAATATCTCGGTAGGTCGAGACCCCCTCGTCACACGCTTCCTCCGTGGCACACTGAGGTTGAGGCCTCCAGTGCGCACAAGGGTGCCAACCTGGGACTTGGCTGTGGTCTTACAAGGGTTAGCTGAGGCTCCCTTTGAACCATTAGAGGAGGTTCCTGAGAGGTTCCTCACTCTGAAAACGATTATTTTATTAGCTATCACTTCTCTGAAGCGGATAGGAGATTTACAAGCACTTTCTGTTGCTCCCTCTTTCCTTGAATTTGCTCCAGGAATGGTGAAAGCATTCCTGTATCCTAAACCGGGGTATGTCCCAAAGGTCCCTACCAATGTCCCAGGCCCCATTGTGCTTCAGTCTTTCTATCCTCCTCCATTTGAATCTGCGGATCAGGAAAAATTGAATCTGTTATGCCCAGTAAGGGCTTTGGATACTTATGTCCACAGAGCTGCCCTGTGGCGTAAGTCAGATCAGTTGTTTGTCTGTTATGGGTCCCCTAGAAAAGGGGGCCCAGCATCAAAACAGAGAATGAGCAAGTGGGTGGTCGAGGCCATCTCACTTGCATACGAAGCGGCCGGACAGCCCTCTCCCTTGAATGTTCGCGCCCATTCTACCAGGGGTATGGCGGCATCAAAAGCTCTGATGTCAGGAGTCTCCATGAGTGACATATGTGATGCAGCTGGATGGTCATGCCAGCACACATTTATTAAATATTATAACCTTGATGTTGGCTCCACTCCGGGGTCCTCTGTCCTGTCAAGATAACCTTGGCAAGTGCTTGAGCTACGGCTCAGTTGGGATTGCGTTCCCAATGCGTTACCACGCAGCGTCGACAGTTCCCACGAAAGGGAACGTCTCAGGTTACAGATGTAACCCTGGTTCCCTGAGTAGGGAACGAGACGCTGCGTCTCTTGCCGTACCCCTGCACACTTGCAAGTGCTTGCTTCAGACTTACTTAGAAGCTGGCGTGCTCTGCATCCGAGTGTGCTTTATAGTTTCCTGGTCCGTGACGTCACCCGTCTCTGACGTCTCGCTTCGCGATTGGCTAGATACATGAGTGCTTCAGTGACGACATCACGCAGAAGGTTCCCAATGCGTTACCACGCAGCGTCTCGTTCCCTACTCAGGGAACCAGGGTTACATCTGTAACCTGAGACGTTTTCAACATTGATAATAATAAGAAACGTTTTGTGAGCAGCAAATCAGCATATTAAAAATGATTTCTGATGGATCATGTGACACTGAAGACTGGAATAATGATGCTGAAAATTCACCACAGGAATAAATTACATTTTAAAATATATTAAAATAGATTTTTTTTTTTAATTAATAAATATTTAGCAATTTTTCTGTTTTAGATCAAATAAATGCAGCCTTGGTGAGCATAAGTTGCTTCTTTCAGAAACATTAAAAATCTTACCGACCCCAAACATTTGAATAGTAAAGTAAATATATATTTAATAAAAATATTAATATTTAATAATAAAACATATAGATATAATATCATATCTGTACATGCATTATTAAATAATAACATTCATAGAATTTTTATATAAATATGAATGCAGATAAATATGAACATATCTAATACAAATAAATATTATATAATATAACTAATATACACTTTTTCACACTAGCAGTGAAATATTACACTATGTTATACATTTCTTGAATGCAAACATATATATATTACAACTACCTATAAAATGATGTATATGGCACATGCCTATTGTTATTAAAATGTGTAATTGTGATTTTTTATTTCTTTTTATTTCCTGTGAATTATCCCAAAAAGATGCATTTGCTGTTGTTCAAGTGTGTTTCATTCACTTTTTGAAGTAAATCTAAGGCTGATAAAACATTTGTTGTGGTAAAAGCCTCTTCATGCTAGCCTAAAGGAAATGTGCTGGCATACTCACAAGAGTTACATTTATACCGCCTGATTAAATACTAATGCAAGACTTCTTCCCATCGGCTATTTACTGATCTTTGTAAAAGAAAGGCCTGTTAGCTTAGGTTAACAGATGAATGAATGCTTTCCACAACATAAAGCATGTAGCAAAATATTTCACTACCATTGTGGGTCACAAAAAAGCAGTCATGGGTATCTCTGTCTGGCTAAATGACACTTTCTCAGAGAAATCATCAACCAAATCGTGTATATGCTAACAATATGTCTCATCGATTCAAGACAGTTCTTAGATTTGAAACAGAACAGAAAATTAGCATATTATCATCAGATTTTCACATAGCCAAATTGTTTATGGCATCTGTGTCCATCATTCAAATAAGAGACCTTCTTTATAAATTCACTTTCATCAGTGTCTGGTAGCTGTAGTGATGATTCATGAGTCATTCATTTCCTGTCCATCCTGATAAAACAGTTCAAAAGGATTAAATAAATATGAAAACTAAGCTTTCATAGGTGGTACTAAATGTAATGGCTTTTTGTAAGAGTTCGTTGATTTGATATCTTGAGGGCCTCTTGATAGGAATAAGCTGAAGATAACATCAAGACCCATGTTGAACACCAATAAAATGTGCTGATGAGCCCTGGTGCGCAGCCAAATAGGAACAGACAAAGAATAAAACCCAGCCTGCTCTCGTCGGCTTCATTTCCTATCTGGCATTCTTTCTCTTCTGATCTTTTCTCTCTCGAACTCTTTCATTTTACCAACACATTTTTTTACACATCATTTTATAGTCCTTTCCTCTTCTCTTTCACCACTAGCCCAGTCTCTTCCCTTTTAACTCATCAATCCTGTCACTTTGAAGGATTTTGATGGTTTCTCTTAGCTGTAATCATACTCTCTCTCCTTTATCCCATGTCTAACTGTCTGCAGGAAGACAGTGACAGATCGCAGGGAAGTCTGTCCATCACATGGCTCCTGGCCAGGATAATGATTTGTCACAGGTTTACAACCGCTCAACAGGCCACATAGACTGGGTCTATCTCAACTAAGCTTCACCTAAATGTATGATGGATTCTGGTTTCAAGCAAAACAATAAACTGAGATGATGTCCTGCAAAATGTAAAAGTAAAGGTTATTTAAAGTTCATATGCCAGTCCATAATGTACAGTTTAAAGCTAAACAGTAACATTACCCTGATGCTGGTTGTCCCTTTAGGGTGCTAGAAGAGTATATATTCAAACCTTACCAATGACCTTATGACTCACACATGTATAAACAGTGGCCTGAGGTGCAACACAGAGCATTGATATTATTCAAAGAGAAAAGATTAAGCCATAAAGAACCTACTGTACATTCACAGCTCTGTCTGTATATAATACTTTCCACATTTATTTTATGCATTAACAGGAATATTTAAAAAAAAAAAAAAAAAATTCATGTAAGCTGAAAGCATAGTGCAAAAAATGATTTTTGCCAAATACATATGAATACTACAAACTTTATAGTTCTATTTACTTAAAGGTGCCCTAGATTCAAAAACTGAATTTACCTCGGCATAGTTAAATAACAAGAGTTCAGTACATGGAAAAGACATACAGTGAGTCTCAAACTCCATTGTTTCCTCCTTCTTATATAAATCTCATTTGTTTAAAAGACCTCTGAAGAACAGGCGAATCTCAACATAACACAGACTGTTACGTAACAGTCAGGATCATTAATATGTATGCCCCCAACATTTGCATATGCCAGCTCATGTTCAAGGCATTAGACAAGGGCAGAACGTCTGGATGTGCACAGCTGAATCATCAGACTAGGTAAGCAAGCAAGGACAACAGTGAAAAATGGCAGATGGAGCAATAATAACATGATCCATGATATCATGATATTTTTAGTGATATTTGTAAATTGTCTTTTTAAATGTTTCGTTAGCATGTTGCTAATGTACTGTTAAATGTGGTTAAAGTTACCATCGTTTCTTACTATATTCATGGAGACAAGAGCTGTCGCTATTTTCATTTTTAAACACTTGCAGTCTGTATAATTCATAAACACAACTTCATTCTTTATAAATCTCTCTAACAGTGTAGCATTAGCCATTAGCCACGGATCACAGCCTCAAATTCATTCAGAATCAAATGTAAACATCAAAATAAACACTGTACTTACGCGATTAGACATGCTGCATGACGAACACTTTGTAAAGATCCATTTTGAGGGTTATATTAGCTGTTTGAACTTTTTTTATGTTGTTTAAGGCAAGTGCGAGCTCTTGGGGCATGGAGCACCGGATTTAAAGGGCCACTCACCCTGAATCGGCTCATTTCTAATTATGCCCCAAAATAGGCAGTTAAAAAAATGAATTTAAAAAAATCTATGGGGTATTTTGAGCTGAAACTTCACAGACACATTCAGGGGACACCTTAGACTTATATTACATCTTTTTTTAAAAAGTTCTAGGGCACCTTTAAAATTGGGAACATTATGTAAAAATTATGTAACTGATTACCTCAATTTTTTTGAGTTAGCCCAACTTATTCAGGTTTACAGTGTAAATTGTTAAATATTATAACAATTTAAAATATCTATTTTCTACTTTAATATATTTCAAAATGTAATTTATTTCTTTAATGTTAAAGCTGAATTTTCAGCATCATTACTTCAGTCTTCAGTATCACATGATCCTTCAGAAATCATTTTAATATAATTCTTGGAGCTCAAAAAACATTTCTTATTCTTTTCTATCTTTTGAACGGTAGTGTATACGGCAAGAAAAGTATATTCAAAGTTGGCTGTGACATTCATGCTGTACAAGAAATTATATAATTTTATGAAACAGCCAGAAAACACAAACCAAACAGGCGGAGCCCCAGGTGGATGTCAAGTTCACCTAAATCAGTCATGTCTGTCATTAAGGAATCAAGATAATTGGGTAATTGTGCGGTGTGATTGGTAAGGGAGGAGGTGATAGAAAGTGTTTGGCCATCTGCAGGCAATGTGAGAAGAATTGATTTCCATTGTGAGATCATTGTGTGGGAAAAGAAAGTGGGCGTATTCTACAGCTTCTGTCGAGGAGGTCTGATTGATTGAACCATAATGTGCATCTGATACAAACCTGCCTACTTGTCATTATTCATATTTGAGGAATAAAAAAGCATCATAGAAATGCTTCTCCTCACTGCTCTAACTGTACAACCTTATAACAAATGTTTACTTTTTTGTTCAGTTTCAAGTTGATAGTATTTGTTCTTGTATTTCATTCGAAAACACATATGCCATCATCACTAAACCCTAAATAAAATTTTGGGACCTGGTCTATCCACACCCTAATAAACAATTCAGGAGATTTTTATTTAGCTCCAACACACTGTCACATGGTCTAGTCCAAAGAAATATGACATGCGCTGTGTCATATGGTGAAACATATTTTATCTAGAGCTGTTTTCAAAGCTAATGTCCAAATTCTGGCATCTTTTATTGTTTATATGTTCATGCTATGCAGATTTTAATGTAGCCAATTCAGACAACAGTCTTGACGAGCTTTCCTTTCTCAAATTTTATTTTGAATCACTGATATAACAATGAAAGACAGAGACTGAGAGATTTGAACCCACAGTTCCAGATGAGAAAATGACACCCCAACTACTCACCTTGCTTTCACACTACATAATTCTCTTGCTAATAACAGAGTGAATTTACAAGTCAATTTAAGTCTTCTCGCCTTCATCATTTCACCTTGTGTGACACAGCTGTTGCCTGTATTCAGAATCAGAGATGGAAATCTTCCATCCCACTGTTCTGCTGCTTTAAAATTTAACCTGAGAGTACAAGATACAGCAAAACACAGCCAAGCTACGGCTGCAGCAGATGGTGTGTAGAAATGGTGAGCAGAACTGTATTGCTCATATTACATAGAAGGATTCAGACTACATGTATTTTTTAATTGCACAGCCCTGCCAATATACATCCTGGCAGAGGGATTGACTGAGAGAGTGTTCTGTCTTCAAAATTTATTTACTGTTTTAAAATACCAGGATTAGGATACCAGTCCTTGTTGGTGGGGATTACAAACACACGTCTTAAATGTAACTGAATTATGTAAATCTAAAATCTAAATTGAGGATCAGCATCAAATTAAAGATTATAAATAATGATATACTGTCAGTCAAAAGTTTTTTTAATCTTTTTGAAAGACGTTTTATGCTTACCAAGGCTGCATTTATTGTGAAATATTATTACAATTTAAAATAACTGGGGTTTTTTTGTTGTTTTTTTATTTATTCCTCTAAAGGTAAAGCTGAAGTTCCAGCATAATTTCTCCAGGATTCAGTGTCACATGATCCTTTGAAATTGTAATGCTGGTTTGCTGCTCAAAAAAACATTTATTATTACTAATGTTGAAAATAGTTTAAAGGTGCCGTAGAACGTCTTTTCAAAAGATGTAATATAAGTGTAAAGGTGTCCCCTGAATGTGTCTGTGAAGTTTCAGCTCAAAATACCCCATAGATTTTTTTAAATACATTTTTTTAACTGCCTATTTTGGGGAATCATTAACTATGCACCGATTCAGGCTGCGCTGCCCCTTTAAATCTCTCGCTCCCTGCCCTCCTGAGCTCTCGACTATAAGTGCAGTTATACAGTGCATAAACAAAGTTCACACAGCTAATATAATCCTCAAATGGATCTTTACAAGATGTTCATCATTCATGCGGCATGCATGCATCGATTCATGTTAGTATAGTATTTATTTGGATGTTTACATTTGATTCTGAACGAGTTTGAGACTGTGCTCCGTGGCTAATGGCTAATGCTACACTGTTGGAGAGATTTATAAAGAATGAAGTTGTGTTTATGCATTATACAGACTGCAAGTGTTTAAAAATGAAACAGCGACGGCTCTTGTCTCCGCGAATACAGTAATAAATGATGGTAACTTTAACCACATTTAACAGTACATTAGCAACATGCTAACGAAACATTCAGAAAGACAATTTACAAATATCACTAAAAATATCATGTAATCATGGATCATGTCAGTTATTATTGTCCTTGCTTGCTTACCTAGTCTGATGATTCTGCTGTGCACAGATCCAGACGTTAATACTTGCTGCCCTTGTGTAATGCCTTGAACATGAGCTGGAACATGCAAATATTGGGGTCATACATATTAATGATCCTGACTGTTACGTAACAGTCGGTGTTATGTTGAGATTCGCCTGTTTTTCGGAGGTCTTTTAAACAAATGAGATTTATATAAGAAGGAGGAAGCAAACTGAACGTATGTCTTTTACATGTACTGAACTCTTGTTATTCAACTATGCTGAGGTAAATTCAATTTTTGATTCTAGGGCACCTTTAATATTTGTGTATAAATCATGTGTTTATTGTCACTTTTGTTCAATGTAAAGGGATAGCTCACCCAAAAATGAAAATTGTCATTACTTACTGATCCTCAAGTGGTTCTAATTCTGTATGTGATTCTTTCTTCTGTTGAACACAAAAAAAAGTTGTTTTTTTTAAGTTATATTTATGTGCTTTTTGTGCCTTTATTTGGAGAGGACAGTAGAGAGCAGACAGGAAAGCATTGGGCAGAGAGAGGGGGGCAGGATCGGCAAAGAACCTGAAGACGGGAATCGAACTTGGGTCACATTTGCGCCATTTGTTGGTGCACTAACCACTAGGCTATCGGCACCAACCGGGAAAAAAAAAAAAAAAGAAGTTATTTTAAAGAATGTGGGTAACCAGACAGTTGATGGCACCCACTGGAACAACATAATAATGACATATTTCTGTGAACCATCCCTTTAATTCATCCTTGCTTGAATAAAAATATTAATTAATGAAAGAAAATCTTACTGATCTTAAACTGAGCACCAAAAAATTTGAATACACCTGTTCTCTACAACATAGAAAGAAACTAACCCACTTACATAAAGTGGAATGATGCTCCATTTAATTCCACCAGATCTGACTTACTTTGTTTTTAGCATGAATAAACACATATAATAACCTTATCACTTTAAAATCACCTCACATTTCACCCGAAAACAAAAGCATGCAAATAGAACACTAAATGTAGAAACTTTGCTAACACTTGACTTCACCCACACACAGTCAGACCTTTCTTCAGGGCAGTATAATGCAGCTCCTCCCTTCTTCTTGCTTTCCCTGCTCTACTCTCCTCTCCTCCCCCTCCTTCTCTAGGTCGCTGCACTGTTACATAAACTGGCTGCTGAGTGGAGTGAATCTGCCTGGCACAAACATAACACCATTTCAGGCCATCAGATTTATTGCTATCTATTTCTCAGTTCAACTCACATAAGTATCAGAGCACATTCAGAACCAAATTAAACTAAATATAATATATATATACAGCACTCTGAAACGACTGTTTTTGCCGCATGATGTTGCTAACTGTTTGACATATAGCAACAATATGGTATTAATCAGTCAGAAGGTGTTAATTAACAACAAACACTCCCGTAAGGTACTGCGTGATGCATACAATAACAAAATCTTAAACATACAAACATTACCACTGTACTTTCGTACAATACAAAATGGTTCCTAAATTGTTGCCAGGCAGTTTACTCTACAAATACTGCACTTTAAAGAATGCATTTGTGTTTTTATAAGGGAATGAGTATTTATTTATGTGTGTAGCTGTACAGACTGTATTACGTCTCATGCTCAGATGCAGTGCTGCAGGTGGTCCTAATTGACGGAAAGCCTGTAATTGTATTACAGCATGTGCGTAAACAGTACGAGTGACATCACAATTGTGGCAGGAGCTTAATGGGAGCGAGCACAAGTGCGGCTCATTGAGAAAAAAGCAAGTCATACCCATGAAGTCTGAGTCCAAAAAAAAAAAATAATAATTTAAAAATTTAAAATACAGACGTGGCTTTTCAGGAGCCAAAACTCATAAAATGCAGTCACAGGTGCAATGATAATAGCTGATCTTTATTGGCCACTAATGTGGAAATTTGTCAAAGCTACTCTGTAAAAACAAATCATAATTTTAACAGTAAAAATGCTACAGTTAAAAAGTTTTAAACTGTACCTTACTGTAGAGTGAAAATCTGGACAATACATGTAATTTTATGGTAAAACACAGTACAAATGATTGTTTTGAGGAAAAAAATAATTACCTTATTATACTTGTACTTTTACAAAAATATTTCCCAGAAGGTCATGCATTATGTATAACATTGATTATCTTTTATTGAAATAAGAAATTATTATTATTATATATTTCTGGTATCAATTATGCACAATAATGTGTTTAATGTTAAATTTTATGTTGTTTAAAGTGTACTGCTACTTAAACTTATCTTCTGCCTTGTGAAATGATGACATTTGAGCATAAAATGAATAAGATTCAGTATAATACAGTACATTAAAATACGGGTGGGGTGCGGTGTAATAAAAACATGAGTGCACAGCAATAAAATACATGACTCAATAAATCAGAATAAATAAGCTCTATAAAAAACCGAATCAATAACACCAACAAATACATAAAGATTGATTATTCAATAAAACAGCAGATGGATAATTGAACAACAGGAATGGCAATCATTTCCGTTTCTATTTAACTGTTTAGAAATCGTTCACAAGCAAAATTACCAATGATCAGATCACTTCTAAGGAGGTGGCAAACATGAATCTCAATACAACTAATTCCTACAAAGGAAAAGATAGCTTAGATTACATATCAAGCAGGTTAAAAGTACCCTTACCAACTATTTTTTAAGTAGTAGTTTAATATCATACTAAAAGAAACTAAATAATGTATAAATCAGGACGTGTATGTTTCAGCACCATGGTCAGCGCCGCTGTATTTCACACGCCCGATTATAAACAAAGCAGCATCCATGAGTAACTGCCATCATGTCATTGGAGATTAACCTCGTTTCACTGCCTAGAGCTCCGCTATAGACACATTCACAGGCGGTGTAATCAAAAGAGGCCATTGCTTATCTAAAAACTCAGTCATTAATAATGTAGACAAGCCTTTTGCCTTTCTATTGCATAAAAAGCATGTTATTGAAATGTAGACATTCACTTGATAGCGATCTCACACCGCCCCTCCCGTGAAACACAACCAGCTGATACTAAAACAAATTTTTTTCTGCTCTTCTCGTTTTTTTTAAACAACAACAACGTGGGTTTTAATTCATTGCTGACACGCATGGTTTAAAAGATTAAAAAGTTAATTGCGAAAACGTATCGCTGTTATCCCAACAGAGCTGCTTAAAAACAACCGCTTTAAAACCAGTAAAAAAGAAACTAGATATAAAAGCTTATTTTTGCGCTGTTTTTTTGCGCCTTTAAACTGTAATTTGTTCATCTATGATTCTGATTTGGGGCTGAACGGGGTCTTGTGTACATCCTGACCTAGTGTCCTGGTTTGGTCAACACTTACCTTCCAGGCTGCTGCCGCTGTCCAGCTGTGCCGATGCTGATGTGAGGTGCTGCGGCTCACAGCAGCGCGATACGGTGGCGTAGTCCAAAGGCAGGTGGATCCCAGGCAGGATGCATTTCCGTTTGCGTATCATATAATGCTTATTATATACATTAACAATGATTTATCATAACTTAAAGCCGCACTAAAGGCGAAAAAATCATCATTGTAAGGATTAAGGTCGTCGTAGGGAGGGATACTTCACTGATGCTGCAAAAGGGACGTGTACGCTCGTGTAGTAACGCAGGGGTTAAATTATTCAGACGCTGCCTCCACGTGATACGCGAGCAAATTCATTATTTATTATCGTCGTCTACGTCAATGACGTTATGATATCATTGCGTGAGAACATCTAGCCCTTTTTGCGACAGGCAAAATTAATGATCCGTCATCATTCCTTCATCAAAAGCATGACGGGAAGGAAACAGGAAACACGCTTGCTGCATCCATTGAAAAGATGCACAATCCGGGAGATGAAAGTGACATGCTAGTACTAATATTCCTAAACCGAAAGTGCTGTTTGTTACAAGCTACCATCAGGAAGCGTTGTAAAACTAATAGATTTAAAAAAAAAAAAAAAAAAACTACTATGTAGCCTATTTAATTTTTTTATGTTTTAAATTTCGTATAGGGCTACATTTATTTTCATATCATGCATAAAATCTCCATTTAGCTTTAAATATTTTATTTCAAAATGTTATAATAAATAATAACATGCAGTACAGGAAACAAATGCAGAAATACTGAAAAACATAATAATCTCACAAAAAGTTTTTTAAAGGGTTAGTTCACCCAAAAATGAAAATTCTGTAATTTATTACTCACCCTCATGCCGTTCCATACTTGTAAGACCTTCGTTAATCTTCGAAACACAAATTAAGATATTTTAGTCCGATGGCTCAGTGAGGCCTGCATAGGAAGCAATGACATTTCCTCTCTCAAGATCCATTAATGTACTAAAAACTAATATTTAAATCAGTTCATGTGAGTACAGTGGTTCAATATTAATATTATAAAGCGACGGGAATATTTTTGGTGCACTAAAAAAACAACAACAAAATAACAACTTATATAGTGATGGCTGATTTCAAAACACTGCTTCAGGAAGCTTCGGAGCATAATGAATCTGTAACGAAGGCGGGACTCAGGTAGGGATCCAAATGCAAAGCTTTATTTACAGTGAGCGTTGTCATACAGGCAGGGTCAAACGGGAGCAAACGGGAACAACAAGGAACAGGCAGAATCGTAGTCAAGGTGCAGGCGATGGTCAGGACAGGCAGCAACGGGTCAACAAACAGGAAACAGGCAGGAACGGTAACACAGGACAGGCAGACAGGAAATAACGCTTGGAAATGCAACACTTGGGAAAACAAGACCTAGCAGTGAGGTGATGTGTGTAAGAGTCTTTAATAGTCCTGGTAATGAGCTGCAGCTGGGTGTGATGATTAGTGATTAGTGTTAAGTGTGTGCAGGTGAGTGGCAGAGAGGGTGATGGGAGATGTAGTCCGGAACTTGACAGGATTCATGACAGAATGTCCCCCTCGCGCCGTAGATGGCACAACTGGGGAGGGGGGGTGGGTGCCCTGGTACCTACAGGCAGGAGATACTGGATGTGCAGGCGGGTACGGAGGTCTCCAGGGCAGGTCCAGGAACTCAGGCAGCCATAGTGGGCCGGCGGCCTCGGCGGGTCAGGTGCCACGGGCGGCCACGGCGGGTCAGGTGCCACGGGCGGCCACGGCGGGTCAGTTGCCACGGGCGGCCACGGCGGGTCAGTTGCCACGGGCGGCCATGGCGGGTCAGATGGCCTGGGCAGCCACGGCAGGTCGGGTGGCTTGGGCAGCCACGGCAGGTTAGGCGGCTTGGGCAGCCACGGCAGGTCGGGTGGCTTGGGCAGCCACGGCAGGTCGGGTGGCTTGGGCAGCCGCAACAATGAGTCCATAAATGGCCCTAGTAGTTCAAAGTCTGAAAACGGCAGTGTCCAGGCAAGGTCCCCACCCACAAGCTCCCCACCCTCAGGTATACTGCCCCCCCCCAAAAAGTTCTTGGGGATTTCAGCGGGGTCCGTAACGGGCTCGTGGGCAAGGAGTTCGGGTGGCGCCGGCAGCAGGGCAGACGTATTAGGGAGAGCGGGCAGCTCGGTGACGACCTCCGTGTCTGTATCAGGGAGAGCGGGCAGCTCTGGGACGGCAGCGGGCTCGTACTGCTCTGGGACGGCAGCGAGCTCGGGCTGGCATACAGTTTCAAAGTCAATTGCGCTCGAGTGCATCCTCCACACACGTAGGACAGCCAGAACATAAAAAGTGAAAACAGCCCTCTTGGCCATGGCAGGACTAACAAGGAGAGTGGGCTCTGGAGCGGACTCACTGGCTGCAGCCAACTCAACGGCTGGAACGACCCCTACGTCCACAGACACCGAAGGGGCGGCCATCTTGCCCGTGGGCACTGGCAAAGCAGCCATTTTGTCCATCGCGTCCAGGGCGCTTGAGTGCGTTGCAACAGGCAAGCTTGAGAGCGTTGCAACCGGCGAGCTTGAGAGCGTAGCAACCGGCGAGCTTGAGAGCGTAGCAACCGGCGAGCTTGAGAGCGTAGCAACCGGCAGGCTTGAGAGCAAAGCGGCAGACTGGCTTGAGAGCGAAGCGGCAGACTGGCTTGAGAGCGAAGCGGCAGACTGGCTTGAGAGCGAAGCGGCAGACTGGCTTGAGAGCGAAGCGGCAGACTGGCTTGAGAGCGAAGCGGCAGACTGGCTTGAGAGCGAAGCGGCCGGCTGGCTTGAGAGCGGCGCGGCCGGCGGGATTGAGAATGAGACGGCTGGTGTATGCTTGGGAATACCAGCCGCCCGTGCTGAAATCAGCGGTGGGTCAACCACACTGGAACGTAATCCTTGCCGTTCTCTGACTGATCTAGAGACGTGACGTGGCTCTGGGCGATCAGTGGCGACGTGACATTGCTCTGGGCAATCAGCGAAGGCGTGACGTTGCTCTGGGCGATCTGCGAAGGCATGACGGTGCTCTGGGCGATCTGCGAAGGCATGACGGTGCTCTGGGCGATCTGCGAAGGCATGACGGTGCTCTGGGCGATCAGCGGCGACGTGACATTGCTCTGGGCGATCAACGAAGGCGTGACGTTGCTCTGGGCGATCTGCGAAGGCATGACGGTGCTCTGGGCGATCAGCGGCGACGTGACATTGCTCTGGGCGATCAACGAAGGCGTGACGTTGCTCTAGGTGATCAGCGAAGACGTGACTTGACTCTGGGCGATCAGCGGGGGTATGAACTGGCGTTGTTGTTGTTGTAGACGCCATCTTGTGAATGTCCTCTTTAGCGGCAGCCATTATGTGATGCAACGTGGTGTCGTGTTCCTCCGCGACACCCACGGTAAAACTAGAGCCACTCAGCTGCAATGCGAGGACAATATATTGCTCCAACGACCCCTCAGGCTGATGCAATGGCATGACGGAACTGAGCAGGTCAGATAGTCCACCGCGGAAGAATATCATGAGGCACACCTCATTAAAACAAGTTAACGGTGCCAGTTCTATAAAGTCCATGACATACTCCTCAATGGTTCTCTCTCCCTGACGGAGACACATTAATTGAGCAGACGGATTCATGATAGCTGAGACTGGAACACTCACCAAGCTGCTGGATCTGAGGATGGCTAGGTCTTCTGTAATGTAGCGGGACTCAAGGTAAGATCCATCTGCAAGCTTTATTGAAGTTAGAGTGGTCGTACAGGCAGGGTCAGAGAGGAGCAAACAGGAATCACAAGGAACAGGCAGAATCGTGGTCAAAATACAGGCAATGGTCAAAGGCAGGCAGATATCAATCACAGAAGAGGATAACAAGGCAAGGGTCAAAGACAGGAACAGACAGGAAAACAGGATAACGCTTGGAATTGACACACAGGGTAATCAAGACTTCGCGATTGGATGGTGTGAGTGAGAGTCCTTTTATAGTCCAGGTAACAAGCTGCAGCTGGGTGTGGTGATTAGTGAGGAGTGTGTGCATGGCTGTATGTGGCGACAGGTGATTGGTGTGGAGTGAACATGTGACTGACAGGGAGAATTGTGGGAAGTGTAGTCCGGGGAGTGACAGGAGCAGACTGTGATCATGACAGAATCAGTGTATCGAATCATGTTTCGGATTGCGTTTCAAACCGCCAAACTGCTGGAATCACGTGACTTTGGCGCTCAGAACAGCTGATTTGACACGCTGATTCATTGTGCTCCGAAGCTTCATGAAGCAGTGTTTTAAAATCGGCCATCATTAAATAAGTCATTATTTTGTTTTTGTTTTTTTAGCGCACCAAAAATACAGGTGCTGGTCATATAATTAGAATATTGTGAAAAAGTTCATTTTTTTATTGTAAATTATTTTTAAAAATGAAACTTTCATATATTCTAGATTCCCTACATGTAAAGTAAAACAATTTTTTTTTTTTTTAAATTTTGATGATTAGACCGTACAGCTCATGAAAGTCCAAAATCCAGTATCTCAAAATATTAGAATATTTCCTAAGATCAATCAAAAAATGGATTTTCAAAACAGAAAAGTTCAAGTTCTTTAAAGTATGTTCATTTGTGCACTCAATACTTAGCACATATTACAGCAAATGACTTGCTCCCAGCACAAATTACAGCATCAGTGAAGTGTGGCATGGAAGTGATCAGCCTGTGGCACTGCTGAGGCACTATTGAGACTTCAGATCATCTGTATATTGTTGGATCGACTGTTTCTCATCTTTCTCTTGAAAATATCCCATAGATTCAGGGGTCAGGCATGTTGGCTGGCCAATAAAGCACAGTAATATCATGGTCAGCAAGCCACTGGTTTTTGCACTGTGGGCAGGTGCTAAAGTCCTGCTGGAAAAGAAAATCAGCATCTCCATAAAGCTTGTCAGCAGATGGAAGCATAAAGTGCTCCAAAATCTCCTGGAAGATGGCTGCATTGACTTTGCATTTGATAAAACACAATGGACCAACACCCGCAGATGTCACGGCCCCCCAAATCATTACTGACTTCAGAAACTTCCCACTAGTGTCAGGGTTCTGTCACTTCAGTCTTGTTTATTTCTTGGTTTTGTGACAGAGCTCTGACACTCCCGTTCTTGTCGTGTTTTTGTGTGAGCGTACGGTCTCGAGGGTTCTCGGGGCTGTGCGCTCTCTTGTCTGCATGCCTTGTTTCATGTTGGGAGCGTGGCGTTCGGATCCCGGCACTCGTGTCTAGTTTGGTTTCGGTTTCGTGTCGGGATTCGGACACTTGCGCTCCCAGTCCTGTCTTTGTTGTGAGCGCACGGTCGAGTGTTCTTTCACTTGCCGTGCGTTCTTGTCTCCTGTTTTGTCTCTTGTATTGTCATGTTGTGTAGCACGCAGTTATTTCCACCTGCCGCGTGCTTTCATGTTGTGGTGTTGTCTTGTGCAGCACGCAGTCTGTGTTTCACGGGCTGCGTGCCCTCATGTTGTCTTGTTTTGTGTGAACACGTGGCTTATGAGTTTTCATAGTCACGTGTTCATGTCTCGTCTTGTGTAAGCACATGGCTTGTGATTTTGTCTTCATTGGCCATGTGCTTGTGTCTTTGTTTTGTTTTGGTGTGAGCACATGGCTTGTCATGTGTTTCTTTGTGCCATGTGCTCTCATGTCTATTGTCTTGACCCCGCCCACCTTGTTACCTCATTATTGGTTGATTTGCCCCACCTGTCCTCCCTCATTACCTGCCTTGTTTGCTCTCCTATTTATTCTCCTTGTGTTTGCAGTCCTGTGCTGGTTCGTTGTCGTTTATTCTGTCATATTTTTCCTGGTGTTTCCTTTTGTCAAGTCAAGTCAAGTCAAGTCAAGTCAAGTCAAGTCAAGTCAAGTCAAGTCAAGTCAAGTCTTCCCCCACGGGGTTGTTTTTGTTGTGTTTTTGTTTTTATTTTTATTGCTTAATAAATGCCCTTCTAACCTGCATTTGAGTCCTCGTCCTTCCAAACCTGACAGAACGAACCAGCCAATTGAGGACTCAGCAGAAGGATGGGTATCTTCCTTTTCCCATCTCCCAGCCCCTCCGCTCAGCTGATGGTGGATCAGCACAGCAAGCTCCTTTCTCTTCAGCAAGGGGGAGCCAGCGTGAAGGAGTTTGCTCACCTGTTCGTGTTCACAGCGGAGGGGCTCAACATCAACGACGCAGCGCTCAAGGACATTTTCAACAGCAGCCTTAATGAGCCCGTCAGCGCCTGGGAGATGGGAATGCTGGGGATTTTGTCTTTCTGGCAGTTTGTGGGGTATGTATACAATCGCAGAGAAGAAGGTGGCCTTCCCCCTCTTGGTCCACCTCCCATTCCCCTCACAAGCTGCCAGGTCCCCAGTCCTCCAATGACCTCTTCGGGGAGAGGGAGGAGGAGGAAGAACAGGTCAGCCTCATCTGCCACCTGCCCAGCAGTGGCTGAACCCACTGCAGCCACTCCAGTGGTTGCTGTGACCGCTGCAGCACCCCCAGAGCTGACCAAGGAAGCTGCAGTGCCCACAGAGGAGGTAGGCACAGTGCCACCTCCTCGCCCACGTAAACGGAGGAAGAGGAAGAAGCCTTCCTCCAACCCTCAAGGCCCGGAGGCCTTCCCAGAGCCCGCTGTAGGCCCGGAGGCCTTCCCAGAGCCCGCTGTAGGCCCGGAGGCCTTCCCAGAGCCCGCTGTAGGCCCGGAGGCCTTCCCAGAGCCCGCTGTAGGCCCGGAGGCCTTCCCAGAGCCCGCTGTAGGCCCGGAGGCCTTCCCAGAGCCCGCTGTAGGCCCGGAGGCCTTCCCAGAGCCCGCTCCAGCCCGTGAGTCAGCTCCAACCCCAGAGGCCATTCTTGTGCCGCCCAAGCGCCTTGCCCTGCCGGCGCCTCCCCAGCGCCTTGCCCTGCCGGCGCCACCCGAGCGCCTTGCCCTGCCGGCGCCTCCCCAGCGCCTTGCCCTGCCGGCGCCACCCGAGCGCCTTGCCCTGTCGGCGCCTCCCCAGCGCCTTGCCCTGTCGGCGCCTCCCCAGCGCCTTGCCCTGCCGGCGCCACCCGAGCGCCTTGCCCTGCCGGCGCCACCCGAGCGCCTTGCCCTGCCGGCGCCACCCGAGCGCCTTGCCCTGCCGGAGCCACCCGAGCGCCTTGCCCTGCCGGAGCCACCCGAGCGCCTTGCCCTGCCGGCGCCACCCGAGCGCCTTGCCCTGCCGGCGCCACCCGAGCGCCTTGCCCTGCCGGCGCCACCCGAGCGCCTTGCCCTGCCGGCGCCACCCGAGCGCCTTGCCCTGCCGGCGCCACCCGAGCGCCTTGCCCTGCCGGCGCCACCCGAGCGCCTTGCCCTGCCGGCGCGTCCCGAGCGCCTTGCCCTGCCGCCGCCTGCCAAGCTGTCTGCCCTGCCGTCGCCAGCCAAGCGCCTTGCCCTGCCGCCGCCTGCCAAGCTGTCTGCCCTGCTGGAGCCTGCCTGGATGGTCCCTCCAGTACCGCCCTGGTCCTTAGCCAGGAACCCTGTCCCGCCGGTCCCGCCCTGGTCTGTCCCGCCGGTCCCGCCCTGGTCTGTCCCGCCGGTCCCGCCCTGGTCTGTCCCGCCGGTCCCGCCCTGGTCTGTCCCTCCAGCTCCTCCCTGGCCCTCAGCTGGGACCCCAGACCTGCCTGAGCCTCCCTGGCTCAACCCTCCCGTCCCTCCCTGGTTTCCTTAAGACATTGTTTTTGTTTTGTTGACTGACTTGGCTCCCCTCCCTCCCTCCCCTCTTTGTCTTTGTGTTCTGATGTTCTGTCATGTTGTCTTGTTGGTGTTTTTTGTCTTGTGTCGTGTATGTTGTCATGTTTGTCTTGTGTCCCTCGTAGGGACGCCAGGTGGCGTCCCTTTAGAGGGGGGGTAGTGTCAGGGTTCTGTCACTTCAGTCTTGTTTATTTCTTGGTTTTGTGACAGAGCTCTGACACTCCCGTTCTTGTCGTGTTTTTGTGTGAGCGTACGGTCTCGAGGGTTCTCGGGGCTGTGCGCTCTCTTGTCTGCATGCCTTGTTTCATGTTGGGAGCGTGGCGTTCGGATCCCGGCACTCGTGTCTAGTTTGGTTTCGGTTTCGTGTCGGGATTCGGACACTTGCGCTCCCAGTCCTGTCTTTGTTGTGAGCGCACGGTCGAGTGTTCTTTCACTTGCCGTGCGTTCTTGTCTCCTGTTTTGTCTCTTGTATTGTCATGTTGTGTAGCACGCAGTTATTTCCACCTGCCGCGTGCTTTCATGTTGTGGTGTTGTCTTGTGCAGCACGCAGTCTGTGTTTCACGGGCTGCGTGCCCTCATGTTGTCTTGTTTTGTGTGAACACGTGGCTTATGAGTTTTCATAGTCACGTGTTCATGTCTCGTCTTGTGTAAGCACATGGCTTGTGATTTTGTCTTCATTGGCCATGTGCTTGTGTCTTTGTTTTGTTTTGGTGTGAGCACATGGCTTGTCATGTGTTTCTTTGTGCCATGTGCTCTCATGTCTATTGTCTTGACCCCGCCCACCTTGTTACCTCATTATTGGTTGATTTGCCCCACCTGTCCTCCTTCATTACCTGCCTTGTTTGCTCTCCTATTTATTCTCCTTGTGTTTGCAGTCCTGTGCTGGTTCGTTGTCGTTTATTCTGTCATATTTTTCCTGGTGTTTCCTTTTGTCAAGTCAAGTCAAGTCTGTTTTCCCCCACGGGGTTGTTTTTGTTGTATTTTTGTTTTTATTTTTATTGCTTAATAAATGCCCTTCTAACCTGCATTTGAGTCCTCGTCCTTCCAAACCTGACAACTAGACTTCAAGCAGCTTGGATTCTGTTCCTCTCCAGTCTTCCTTCAGACTCTGGGACCATGATTTCAACATGAAATGCAAAATTTACTTTTATCTGAAAAGAGGACTTTCGACCACTGTTCACTGTCCAGTTATTTTTCTTCTTAGCCCAGGTAAGATGCTTCTGACGTTGTTTCTGTTTCAGAAGTGGCTTGGTAGTCCTTTTCCTGAAGATGTCTGAGTGTGGTGACTCTTGATGCGCTGACTCCGGCTTCATTTGACTCATTGTGAAGCTCTCCCAAGTGTTTGAATCGGCTTTAATGACAGTATTCTCAAGCTTGTGGTCGTCCCTGTTGCTTGTGCACCTTTGCCTACCCAATTTCTTCCTTCTAGTCAACTTTGCATTTAATATGCTTTGATACATCACTCTGTAAACAGCCACCACATTCAGTAATGACCATCTGTGACTTACTCTCTTTGTGGAGGGTGTCAATGATTGTCTCCTGGACCATATCCAAGTCAGCAGTCTTCCCCATTAGTGTGGTTTCAAAGAACAAGAGATACCCGTAATTTATACTGTAGGGATGTTCATTTAATGAAACTCAAATGTAAATATTCTAATATTTTGAGATACTGGATTTTGGACTTTCATTAGCTGTACGCTCTAAAACTAAAAAAAACAAAAAACGTTTGAAATGTTTTACTTTACATGTAGGGAATCTAGTATAAATGAAAGTTTCATTTTTTTAAATAATTTACAATAAAAAACGTCTTGGGTTACGAGTGTAACCCTTGTTCCCTGAGTAAGGGAACGAGACGCTACGTCAGTGACGTGATGGGAATCCTATCACGTCACTGACGTAGCGTCGATAGTTCCCACGAAAGGGAAATGAACTTTTTCACAATATTCTAATTATATGACCAGCACCTGTATTCTCGTCGCTTTATAATATTAATATTGAACCAATGTACTCACATGAACTGATTTAAATTTGTTTTTAGTACATTAATGGATCTTGAGAAAGGAAATGTCATTGCTCCCTATGCAGGCCTCACGGAGCCATCGGATTTCAACTAAAATATCTTAATTTGTGTTCCGAAGATTAACAAAGGTCTTACGGGTGTGGAAGGGCATGAGGGTGAATAATTAATGACAGAATTTTCATTTTTGCGTGAACTAACCCTTTAAGGCCCATTAAAGGCCCATTCACACCAAGGATAATAACTATAACGATATAGGCTAGTTCTAAAAACCATTCTAAATGTAAAAGAATAGCAGAGTCCACACCACAACTATAACAATAACAGCACAGAGAAACGATATCGTTGGAATCCCTTTCAGAATAATTTTCTTCCAGCTGATGAACGATCAAAACATTGACAGCCAATCAGAATCAACCCTGCTTTGTCTAAAGCAGTAAACGACAAAACTGCAGCGTGCTTACAATAAACAGAACAATATTGTCCGCTGGTGTGGACCGGCCTTTATTGCTTAAAGGGTTAGTTGCCCCAAAAAAGAAATTTCTGTCATTAATTACCCTCACGTCGTTCCAAACCCGCAAGACCTTCGTTCATCTTCGGGAACACAAATTAGGATATTTTTTATGAAATCCGAGAGGTTATTTTATCTCCCATAGAAAGCATAATTTTTGTTTTGTTTTTGCACACAAAAAGTATTCTCGTAGCTTCATTACATTAAGGTTAAACCACCGTAGTCATGTAGACTATTTTAACAGTGTCTTTACTAATTTTCTGGACCTTGAATGTGGTAATTTCGTTGCTTTCTATCGGAGATAAAAAATTAAAAAAAACTCTTGGATTTCATCAAAAAATATCTTAATTTGTGTTCTGAAGATGAACAAAGTTCTTACGAGTTTGGATGGAATGACATGAGGGTAAGTAGTTAATGACAGAAATTACATTTTTGGGTGTATTAACCCCTTAATATGGTGAAACATCATCTTCTGTCCACATTACCTGTGTCTATTATTTATTAGTTTCATTCTCTATTAATAACAATGAGTCCAGTTTGCATGCATGAGTCATGCAGTCTTACACCGTGAGTAATATTCAGTAGCTGGGAAACATTGCCTACTGCTCAGTAACAGACATGAGTTCCCCTTGTGCAGGTTTTTAAACACATGGCCTCACCTGAATGTGATGGGTCACAGTTTCAGATCTTACTTTTACTCTTACTCCTGGTGAAAATGTCAAATCCCTCACAGTTCTTAAGCCATGTGTATGTGATGAATCGAATATTTGGGGGATCTCTTCCCAGTTTTCAGCCTCTGGCCCAATTTCTCTGTCCTGACTGTCACATGTAATAAGGACAGAGGGCATCTCAGAATTGTTTTAGGCAAAGCATTCCTTATTATAAAACACGTCAGTTTGATTCAGCTATAGATGCGTTGTATATTGTATGTCAATCAATATGGAATCAACTTTTCTAATGTGTACAGAGATTGTTGTAACAAGATTATGAAAATGTGATCTTGTTACAAAAAAAAAAATCTAATCAGCAGATGCATTGACAGAAAATATCTTCCCTATCTCTCTTTTTGTCTGTCACTGCCTCTTCTCACATGAGTGTCAGTTTCAAAAAATCAATAACATCCAAATTAACGCTCATTTTCTGTGCTGCCAAATCATATTCAGTCATAAAGTCATGACAGTTTCCAAGCTCTGTCAGATGTTTCAGCGATTCATTAGGAGGAAGATGAACTGAGCATTACGGTTTTGCTGCTAATTAGCAGCGTTCAGATGTCACCCGTGGTCCTGCTTCTCTTTGAGGTACAGACTCACCTCAGGAGCGAGACCCTGCAGCCTGCTCATTATCATTAGCGGGTAGCCCTGATTGCTCAGATGGTGCCAGACAGGCCCGCACCAAGAGATTTTAATGCCAACCCTCCCGTGATGAAGAACAAGAAGAACCCTGACTATGCATGCAAGCAGGGGATAGGCCAATCAGGAGAAATGACCGACCTTTACAAAAGGGTGATGAAGCCATAAGGAAAGTGTAGATCCTTTCCTGGACATAAGTAGGATGGTCATTATTGAGAGAAACCAAAGGAAACATTGCATGGATGTCTAAAGAAGTTTTGTTTCTATTGACTTGATTTCTACAGTATTTGGTTTGTTTAATCTTTAACAAGTTTGGATTGTTATTTTTTCTTTAAGGGATGCACCAATATTAAAATTGTCTGCAATAACAAAAATTATGAATTACAGCATGAAAAAGTGGTATTAATTTTAAGATTTGCTAAAGATTACTTTTACCAGTTTTATTAATTTACTAATTTAATAATTGATAATATTTTTTGTTGTTTGTTTGTTTTTAGGTGACGGTAAATATATTGTAAATGTAAAAACAGGCAAAATGACAATGCATGTACAATCAAATATTCTTATATATTTAATTTGTGTCAACTCTGTCAGACACATTAAAAAGCATGCTATTTTAATTTGATCCATCCAAGTAGAGTGAAAAGTATTCAGTTATGTAATAATGGAGTTCAGTAAAGGAACTTTTTTCCCTGGGTTAGGGTTATTATGAACTGTAATGAAGTGGGACTGAGGCAGAGATCCATTTGCAAGCTTTTATTCAAAGTGAACATAGTCGTACAGGCTGGGTCGATCAGGGGCAAACAGGAACAGCAAGGAACAGGCAGAGTCGTAGTCAGAGTACAGGCAGTAGATCGAGGCAGGCGGATATCATTCACAGGTCGGTATACAAGGCAAGAGTCAGGACAGGCAGCAACGGGTCAATAAACAGGAACAGGCAAGATCAAACACGGGCAGACAGGAAACACAGAAACGCTCAGAAATGACACACTGGGAATCAAGACTTCGCAAACTGGTGGTGTGAGTGTGAGTCCTTTATAGTCCTGGTAATGATGTGCAGCTGGGTGTGGTGATTAGTGTGGAGTGATTGTGAAGTGAGTGCAGGTGATAAGCAATGGAGGATCATGGGAAATGTAGTCCGGGATGTGACAGGAACAGACGTTGATCATGACATGAACAATCCAGTTCCTAAATTCCTAATTCTCTTCCCTCATTTTTAATATTAAACATGTATAACCAGTGTTCTTCGGTAAATCAGATGTAATATCATGTAGTTCATTTGATGTTTTAATATTTTAACACAATAAATTGAAAACAGAATAAAAAATTTCTTTCAAAATGAACAGTAACCTTCATCTGACATTGTTAAATACTGACAGATTTGATAAAAAATGATGAAGTTGACAAATACTGAGGGTGTTGACAAAGGTCCAACTGAGATTACAACAACTGATTAACAAGACAACAAATTAAGAATTACTTATACTTAATTATTCCTGTGCATCAATCACAATTTGGCCCTTGTCAAACTCACTCAAATCCTTATACACTTGCCCATTTTTCCTGCTTCTAACACATCAATTTTGAGGACAAAATGTTCACTTGCTGCCTAATATATCCCACCCACTAACAGGTTAACGTAATGTTATGCCTGATTGGTGTATATACACACAATATTGACCAATAACACTAAATTATGAATGATATAAAAGTTACATATCAAATAAAATGACCAATATCTTTATTTTCTTTCACACAGGACAGACTCTGTGGACAGTTATAAAGGGCTCCATTGCATTACCAAAGAATCTCTGTGCACACATCTGATGGCACACTGCCTGCAACACGTTACTGTTGACGCAATTTATGGCTGTCCATAATGCTACAGAATGGAATATTATGAGGTTCTTGGTAATGGTGATTTATTCTAAAAGTATATTTGCACTCTTTTATAATTATCTCATCAGTCTCTTACTGAGTTGCTAGAGTGCAGTTCCCCTAGAACTGGGTTTTCTTACAGTAAACAAGATCTCATCTACAGATTGCATTTGTAAGACTGTTTTCAGTAACAAGTAATTTGGTACACCACTGACTCCACAATCTAGCCTGTCTCTGTGAAATCCATTAATACAATAAAATGTTCCTGATGATTTCATGCTAAATTCCCTCTTGTACATTCTCCTGCACTCTGGGAATAGCAGCAGACTTAAGTAGTTCTGGTTACCAGCGTATTAGGCAGGAATTTGCTATTGATTTACTAAACCACAAATTCATCTCAACTTCTAAACATCAACTCTGAGTGGTGCATAACAACTTCTGTCTTGATGAGAAGCTTCAGGGATACAACAGAAACCATCTATGAGGCTAAGAGTGGAACAAAAAGATTCAAAAAGAAGACAAAATCAACTCATTATGTGCCAATAATACAGTATAAAATAAGCCACACAAAATATTTACATTTGGAGTGAACAACAGTTGCAAACATTTTAAAGCACTGTTGCTTAAACGTTTTTCCTTCTACTTTTATGTGTCTTTTTGAAGCCTCTGTCACTGGGGATCTCTCTATGGAGAAGAGCCTTGCGCTGTTTCTCTCTTGGTGTCAAGAGGGAGTTCTGCAAGTCTGCTGTGATTGGATCTTTTTCATCAGTCATCCAGTGGGAGGGCCAAGCTCCTATCAGTAAAGCAGGGCACCATCTGGCACTAAAGTCATCCAGACTGAAGTGGGATGGGGGGCTCATAAAGAGGGCTAATTAACGTAATTGGCAGGATAGTCAGAAAGGCAACGATACCTCCCATCCCTTGATCGATACAAATCAGCCATTCATACACTTAGTAGATTACTACTATGCAAAAATGAAGATACAAATGTAATTCAGACAGTAGATATGTCTTTGCAATAGAGGATTTAGATAACTATAAAAGTCAATGGTGTGATTTAAAAATAAATGCTTTTACTAATGTCTGATGTTTCAGGTCTTTTTTCTTTAATACCTAAAGTACAGACAGTGTAAAATGCTCTGAGCTGGATGAGCAGAAAATTGGTTCAAAGAGGCAGCTTTTATGAGGGAAGTGGCTTTCAAAAGTGGAAATGTTTTGATGAAGGCGTTTAATTGTGCGTAGCTGATTACTGTTGACACACTGAAAGCCTCTAGGTGTACTTATGCAGGAGAATCATTACCAAAATATAAACTTGCACAAAGAGGACTGTCTGCTACAAAATGAATGTAAACAATTGGAATTACACAGAGGAAATAGTTCTCTCAACCAAATCATCAGAAATGTGAATAAACACACCAAATTACATCCACACTAGCATTACACATTTTATATGTATATATATTATATATAGGTTTTTTTTTTCTGAAAAAGTAAAAATGTGCACTGTTTCCTATGATGGGTAGGTTTAGGTGTAGGGTTGGTGTAGGGCGACAGAACATACGGTTTGTACAGTATAAAAACCATTACACCTATGAAAAGTCCCCACAATTCACAAAAACAAACCTGTGTGTGTGTGTAATGATGTATAATTTTATTATTAACATTACCATTTTTGTAATTTTTTCAGTACATTTTTATGGTAATGATCTGAATGATGTTTATTTTCCTTTTTTTTAGTCTTGCATGCCTTGGTGTCATTATAAAAGATGTTGCAGGCCTACTGTTTGGCTGACTCAGATGAAAGAGAATGATGCTGGGAATATTACCCATGATGCCTGCCAAAACAGGCTCAGACTTCAAAGCCAGTAGACGGAGAAGCAAAGTCAATGTTTTAAATCTTTATTTCTCATCCTTTCTCCCCTATTTTGACTTTGTTTTAATTGCTTTCAATTCTTTGGTAAATCCTGATGATCTCAATGCGGTTTCCATAGTAACTCTAGCTGCAGCGCATGAATGGCATTGTAGTTGCTGTGGGAACAGAAGTCGACTTACCTCGAAAAGAGATAGTGATTATATGCATGAAACTTCAGCCCTTTTATTAGAACTTACTGAGGACATATACTATACACACACACACATTTGGCTACAGTAGGAAATGTAATCTGAAAGAATCTTACTCTGTTTACTGTACTGTATATTAGTCGTATTAGGCAAAATGATCCCTGTTGTGAAAGCACTGGCCAGTGGATTGTACATACAACAGCCAATATGCAGTATTTACCCACGTTTGGTGTAGAAACAAAATTCACTATTATTAAGACTGTACTAGAAGTGGTCAGTAGGTGTAAAAAGTATCTTCTATAGTAAGTTCCTGAGTACACCTACACAGCTGTTCAAGCAGATTTAGTTTTGGGCTTCGGCCAGGTCCGATTCCCTCCTACAGGCTCATTCATCTGCCGTCCACATGGCATAACCACCCTGTTACTTCCAAGTCAACTGGACTGAACGTTCCGTTATGTTAGTGTCTAACCACCATGTAAGTTTCTCCTATTCTTCAATAATGTAAAACCTATTAAGAATTCATTTAGCCAGACCTCATTTGTTAGACTTTTTCATTTAATATTCACAATATTATGGTTGTGAAGATTTATTGTGTAATTAAAGATGGCAGTTTTTCAAGGGATTGGCGATGAAAAACCTCTTACTGTATAACTCATGCCATACACAGTAATACTCAATCATCTATGGGAGGACAATGTGAATTATGTACAAATCATGTGCTCTGCGGTCTGGCCCACAATTCACTGCTACTCTTTTATATATAAAATATGACTTTGTGCACCCTATGCAAATATCAGTATTTGTCAAGAGCCAAATGTCCCAATGAAGACAAAAGAGATTCTTCAACTAAGTGGAATTATTTGGATAGTGTGTAATGTCCAGCATCAGAGTATACTTGCAGTCAAAACAGGCTTTACATAAAATTATTTGTGTCTTCTTTAATACTTCTTGCTGTAGCTAATGTTTATGTTCAGTTTTGGTTTGGTTTCACTGTGTTCTGTTCCTGTTTGGCCTGCCTGAGTTCCTAGTTAGTTCCCTTGATTGTTAATAATCTCTCACACCTGTTTCTTTTCAGTTTGATTACCCTCTCCATGTATTTAAGCCCTGTGTTTCCTTAGTTCCCTTGTGTGTTATCTTCTAAGTTTTATGTGGTTGTTTATAATTCTTTCCCCCAGTTTCACAGACCAGGTTTAAGCCTAGTCCCAGATTAAAATGCATGTTTGAGCTGTTTTAACTGAAAGCATTAACCCTTTCGACCGTGAGTTTAAAATATTCTAACTGTCCCCCCAGAGTGAGTTTTTTTAAGGCGACCGTTATTTTAGAACGTTCGCCTTTAATGTTTCCATAGCGACGCGTCTTGCGTGTCACGAGCGCTGAATGCAGCAACAATAACACTGTATGACAGATGGATCACTATTATTTAGTTTTTCCTTTTTTATTTAAAATATTCGCAAAATTGCTTACCATGTCATCAACTATCTGATATTCCGATTCTCAAATATGTGTAAGTGAGTGTGCTTTGTCGTTTTAAAACCTTTATAAACGATCTTTATCTTGATCTATAATGCGAGATGGGCGCCGCCATCTTACTTTGCGCTGCAGTTCACGGAGTCCTGTCAGTCGGATTTACAGCAGGTTAATTCATCATTTTCTTCCGAAATATATGCAAGTAAGTGGCTGGTGAACTGGAAGAATAATAGAGTAAACTTTATAGTTACTTAGGCCCATTATGTGTGTCTGATATGAATAAATGTCGCCAAATTATATTTGTTATTGCTGCTTCCACTGATGTCAGACATCAATGTGTAAATTATAAACGCATAATGTATTGTTTTAATGGTGCTTATGCATATTTAAATGTCTGAAACCTTAAAATAAACATTATGTTCCTGAAAACACTGCATAGCTGTGATATCTGACAAGAGCTGCGCGCGTCAGTCTTGTAGCCAGAGCGCGAAAGCACAGTTTGAATCTGGCAGTTATGTGACGTCGCTGAACGTTCGAAATCCCATATGTGGTACCGTACGCCCAGGGGCACTGAAATAAAAATCCCATATGTGGGACCGTACTGATCAAAGGGTTAAAATCATAGGTTAAAATATGTCAGTGCCATTGTTTTGCCTCAAGATGCACACCAGTAATGTTTTTTTCCCTCGGGCATGCATAAAAGCTACTTAACCCTTAAAGGGGCGACGTATCCTGGGGGACACAAACATTTGAGAGGCTGTGGGGAGAGGCAGGGAAAGTTTAGGTTTCATTTCTTGGTTTCATGTTGAAAGGGTGTTTGTTGTGAATATATAGGTCTGGTGACTTTGTTCATAAATTCTTTGTTTAGCTCACAGGCAGCATTTGAAAACAACATGACTACATGTAGTGGGAAATCTACTCACCTTCAGATAAAAGTTGATATACAGTGGGTACGGAAAGTATTCAGACCCCCTTAAATGTTTCACTCTTTGTTATATTGCAGCCATTAATGTGCACACAGCACCCCATATTGACAGAAAAACACAGAATTGTTGACATTTTTGCAGATTTATTAAAAAAGAAAAACTGAAATATCACATGGTCCTACAGTAAGTATTCAGACCCTTTGCTCAGTATTTAGTAGAAGCACCCTTTTGATTTAATACAGCCATGAGTCTTTTTGGGAAAGATGCAACAAGTTTTTCACACCTGGATTTGGGGATCCTCTGCCATTCCTCCTTGCAGATCCTCTCCAGTTCTGTCAGGTTGGATAGTAAACGTTGGTGGACAGCCATTTTTAGGTCTCTCCAGAGATGCTCAATTGGGTTTAAGTCAGGGCTCTGGCTGGGCCATTCAAGAACAGTCACAGAGTTGTTGTGAAGCCACTCCATTATTTTAGCTGTGTGCTTAGGGTCATTGTCTTGTTGGAAGGTAAACCTTCGGCCCAGTCTGAGGTCCTGAGCATTCTGGAGAAGGTTTTCTTCCAGGATATGCCTGTACTTGGCCGCATTCATCTTTCCCTCGATTACAACCAGTCGTCCTGTCCCTGCAGCTGAAAAACACCCCCACAGCATGATGCTGCCACCACCATGCTTCACTGTTGGGACTGTATTGGACACATACCGCTTAGAATTAAGGCCAAAAAGTTCTATCTTCGTCTCATCAGACCAGAGAATCTTATTTCTCACCATCTTGGCAAACTCCATGCGGGCTTTCATGTGTCTTGCACTAAGGAGAGGCTTCCGTCGGGCCACTCTGCCATAAAGCCCTGACTGGTGGAGGGCTGCAGTGATGGTTGACTTTCTACAACTTTCTCCCATCTCCGACTGCATCTCTGGAGCTCATCCACAGTGATATTTGGGTTTTTCTTTACCTCTCTCAACAAGGCTCTTCTCCCCCGATAGCTCAGTTTGGCCGGACAGCCAGCTCTAGGAAGGGCTCTGGTCATCCCAAACGTCTTCCATTTAAGGATTATGGAGGCCGCTTTGCTCTTAGGAACCTTAAGTGCAGCAGCATTGTTTTTTGTAACCTTGGCCAGATCTGTGCCTTGCCACAATTCTGTTTCTGAACTCTTCAGGCAGTTCCTTTGACCTCATGATTCTCATTTGCTCTGACATGCACTGTGAGCTGTAAGGTCTTATATAGACAGCTGTGTGGCTTTCCTAATCAAGTCCAATCAGTATAATCAAACACAGCTGGACTCAAATGAAGGTGTAGAACCATCTCAAGGAGGATCAGAAGAAATGGACAGCACCTGAGTTAAATATATGAGTGTCACAGCAAAGGGTCTGAATACTTAGGACCATGTGATATTTCAGTTTGTCTTTTTTAATAAATCTGCAAAAATGTCAACAATTCTGTGTTTTTCTGTCAATATGGGGTGCTGTGTGTACATTAATGAGGAAATAAATGAACTTAAATGATTTTAGCAAATGGCTGCAATATAACAAAGAGTGAAACATTTAAGGGGGGGCTGAATACTTTCCGTACCCACTGTATTTCACATATTTACAATATTTGGAGGGGACTTACATGTTTAAAAAGTTGTTGTTCAGTGTTATCTTATTAGGTTTATGTTGAAATTTCATGAATTTAATTTTTACATTTTTCATAATGTGTCTGTAAATGTCTCAGAATACGTCACCCATTTGGGGGTATAAGGCCCCGCCCACGACTGCTGACGGACTCTGCTGTATTAGCATAATTTCTGCCCTGAGCGAGTTGTACACTGTCCGCCATTGTCTCGACGCCGGAGCAGCTGTATCGACAAGAATGTCTCGTAAGCGATTGAGGTGTTTTGTTGTTGGATGTAAGAGTGAACATAACAGTCTTCCTTTACTCCAGACATCTGAGCCACTGAAGATGCAATGAATTAGTTTTGTGCCACAGATCTAATTTACACGTGATTTCTGTCCCTGTTGTTTATGTTCAAAGACATAACCGACTGTGTTTGTGATTTTTTTTGTGTTTTTTGACATAACCTTGTGTGTATTTGACAGTTAGTTTAATACTCACAAGATGTGCCGTCTGACAGCCAGCTTTCTGTGCGTGTGCTTCAGATGTGTTCGCACAAAAAAAAGAAGTTCAAACTGATATAGCTTTAAAAAATATTCAGAAAATAAACTTTCCAGACTGTCCGCCAAAAAAAAAAAAAAAAGACCATATAGGTCGTTTTCAAGCACCTTATTACAACCTATATTTACGTTTTAAAGTCATGCGCCCTCTAGCTGGTGTAAAAATAATGACAGTGTTGTGTAATGTCTGTCGTTATGAAAAGACGTATGATTGTCGTTACCAATCAAAATGCGTGTTCATTTAAATGCAATTTGTGGACTTTTTACACCATTTTTCCTATTTCCATTTAGCAAAACTCATTTTTTTATTAACGACTACTCCCACCCCACCGCTAAACCTACCCTTAGTGATTTATAGTGCATATACATTTTATAAACACATGCGTTCCCTGGGATCGAACCCACGATCACATGATCACATGATTGCATATTGTTATATATTGCAATGCTCTGCCAATTGAGCTACGTGAAACCCAAAATATGACGCAGATAAAAGGGAACAATGCATTAAAATGAAAGTGTCCTGTTGTCGATAGGGGCGCAACTTTAGTAAATGCTCCTATGGATCGTATTTCAGGGAAGTGACAAATGTCCTATATAGACGTATTGGTTGGAGAACATGTTGAAACTTTCATGAAGAAGAACTGCAATGTCCATGAGCTTGATCGCAATATAGAGTATTTAGAGATATACAGTGGAGATATATTTGGCAGAGTTTATGATGCAGGCAGGAGCTATTGAAGGAAGTGCTGTCCTGGAAAGGGGGTGGGGAGCAGCAGCTCATTTGCATTTAAAGACACATGCATGGAAACAACATGTTTTTCCATGTTCCCTTTAAAAGATAATAATAAACTATTCAAATATATTCTGAAAAGAAAAAAAAGAAAAAAGAAAAGAAAATGTATAAAGTATGGGTTGATCATTTCTGTTTTTGGACTGCTATCATATTGGAACAGAGAGAACAGAGAACAACAACAAAAACATCAGCACCTGCCGTCTAAACACTGCACTGGTCAAACAGGAAATTAAACTAGCTAAGTAAACTCAGGTAATGTTAACACCAGCCTCTCCCAACCAGAAATGCAAGCAATATGACAATACTGAACATATGCTTCTCACACAGCAACACACTAATTCAACAGTGAATTTTCCTCTTTTTGTCAGTGAACACTAAATAATACTCCAAAAGTTCACACTAAGCACTAACACACTTTTTTAATGGGTCTATTATTTGAAAATCATTTGTCATGGGGAATTCAAACACAGGTCAGATAGAGTGTTCTGTGCCTTGAGAATAATCTCAGTGCTGTCCTTGAATAAGCTCCAAACATGTTGCCAATTATATCTGGTATCAAAGGTCACTGGCGTCCAGGGTAAAAAAAAAAAAAAAAAAAAATAGAAAGAGAGAGAGAGAGACTAAGAATGACATAAAAACATAAGTGTCTAAGCTGCAAATCATTATTTTACCAGATCATTTTTGCAATGTTAAAAATGAGTCTGAGAAAGCGTTTTGGTCTGCAGGACAGTGGGCAGCTGTTAGTTGATATAAATAGTCAGTTTACAAGAGACAAAGAGAGATTTAAAAGAAAAGGGAGAGAATAGAGAGGCAAAAGAGAGATTTCCATTTAATAGGGTATTGCTAACAAGACCCTGCATGTTCATTATTCATCCCTTATTGTGAAGTTTACATGGATCGTTTTCTTCAGGCTAACAGAGGAAACAATTAAACTGAAGGAGACAATGGATGTTTAATGACTCTTATGAGCAGAAATAAACATAACCCTACAGAGGAAGATAAATCCTGCCTGCTAACCCTGACGACTGAATAGCTGTTTACACAGTGATTTTCAAAGTTCAACATTTCATTTATAATGTGGATTACTGCCTGTGTGAAACAGAATCTTATATTAGAGCACTAAATAATTGGAAACACATATGGAAACACTTTCACTTTCAGCTCAAACATAATTTGTCTTGCATCAAAAATGGTTAATTTAATATTTAGGTTGACCTCTGCACCATCAACTTTGCCCAGGGCTTGTCATCTGTTCATCGCAAGCATTTTCCATGACTATCCCTATTGTGTCCTTCATTGCTTTCACAATGAAACTCACTGCCACAGAGGATCTTGTGAGTCGTGACCACCTGCAATCTGAATCTGCTTTATTTGGCACTATATGTTTGTGTTAGCACAGCTGGCTTTCTATGGCCAGAGATGTGCACCTCTTTTTCAAGTTGGGTCAAATCTCCTGAACCACCAGCTGTATCTGTACTCCACAGTGCCTATCAGCTACTGTCCTCATGTTACTACTGCCTCATCCTCAGGCCTGAACAAACCTAATGTGTGACCTTTTATATCAAAACAACATGAGTTTTTTTTCTCCACACAGATGCAACACAGATTCATGGGATCAGTTTGTAACTGCACACCATCTGGGCCTAAAAAGCTGCATATTCTGATAAAATAAAAACAATTGCAAGAGACATACAATCTCAAATATTTCATTAGTTTTTCCTGATTTTACATTGTACACCAAATTACAACCCAAAAATAATAAACTTTATGATATATAAAAAAATTATATACTTTTATATTTGTCAAACTGTTGAATGAAAAAGTTGATATTATATAAGACAATTTAGTACGATGAGCAACTTAAAATATTAATAAAGGGATAGTTCATCCAAAACTGAAAATTCTGTAGCTCCAAACCTGTATGAATTTCTTTGTTTTGCTGAACACAAAGGATAATATTTGGAAGAATGTCAGTAACCAAACAGATCTCGCCCCGCATTTACGACCATAGTAGGAAAATTAAATACTATGGTAATGGGGTGCGAGATCTGATAGTTAGCATTGTTTTTCGCTGTTTTCCTGCAACCCTATCAGCAAATTTCTCGGTGACTCTGGAGTGACATGGCATTTATAGCATAGTTGATTGGGTCAAAAACTCACAAGCAACTGCCCTTGAAATGAATGAGAATGCTAGCAGATAGCTTTTTCAGGTATTGTAGACCTCCTTGCACAGATCCTATGTGTTAGTTGTTCATAGTACAGCCTGATGCCAGACAGTGAGAAAGAAGATTGATGTCTCATCGCTGGCTGAAAGGAGATGTGATATTTCCTTGCCTTGTTCAGGAGATGAAATGAAAATAAACACACCATTGGTGAGTTAATAATGTGGAGCAGTGCTGATAATCACAGGAAAAGGAATTGAGTATCACTTTTTCTGATTGCCATGTGAGGAAAAAAATATAGTGCAAACAGAACCGTGAGAATGGAAGATCGTACTCTATAGAGATTGTGAGAGATTTACACCACCACCATAGATGATTGGCTGGTTAAGTGATGACAGAAATAGAGGAACAGACAAAGAGGGAAAGAGAAAGAAAATTATCTATAGAGCGAGAGACAGTGGGAGTGAGAAATGGGCGTCAGAAGTAAAAAACAAGCTGTCATACCATTAGGAAAATATTAGTTGCCTTGGCTATCTCATTTTTTCCTCTGAGGCCTTACTAGGAGGACTCTAGTAAGTGGTTATGTATAGTTAAGCACAACTGAGTTGCAGGAATGGTTGCAGACAGCAGGGAGAAGAAATACCACATGCAAACAATAAACTGCAACTATCCATATAATTGTGTTATGATAGCAAAATTTAAAGGGTTTTATAAGGGAGGAGAAAATGATTTTCTTACTTTTTGTTGTTGACATCAAAGGCATGGCATCTAATGACATGCTCAAAAAACATGATTAAAACTACACAAGTTTTATAAAAAAAAAAATACCCTGATATTATATACATATTATACACCGATCATGCATAACATTATGACCACTGACAAGTGAAGTGAATAACACTGATTATCTCTTCATCACAGCACCTGTTGGTGGGTGGGATATATTAGGCAGCAAATGAACATTTTGTCCTCAAAATTGATAGAAGCAGGAAAAATGGGTAAGCGGATAAGGATTTGAGCGAGTTTGACAAGGGCCAAATTATGATGGCTAGACGACTGGGTCAGAGCATCTCCAAAACTGCAGCTCTTGTGGGGTATTCCCGGTCTGCAGTGGTCAGTATCTATCAAAAGTGGTCCAAGGAAGGAACATTGGTGAACCGGCAACAGGGTCATGGTTGGCCAAGACTCAATGATGCACGTGGGGAGCGAAGGCTGGCCCATGTGGTCCGATCCAACAGACAAGCTACTGCAGCTCAAATTGCTCAAGAAGTTAATGCTGGTTCTGATAGAAAGGTGTCAGAATACACAGTGCATTGCAGTTTGTTGCGTATGGGGCTCCATAGCTGCAGACCAGTCAGGGTGCTCATGCTGACCCCTGTCCACCGCCGGAAGTGCCAACAGTGAGCATCATGGTTTTTTTTACATCACGTGGATGGCCGGGTGTGTGTGCGTCGCTTACCTGGGGAACACATGGCACCGGGCTGCACTATGGGAAGAAGGCAAGTCGGTGGAGGCAGTGTGATGCTTTGTGCAATGTTCTTCTCTCAAACCTTGGGTCCTGCCATCCATGTGGATGTTACTTTGACACGTACCACCTACCTATGCATTGTTGCAGACCATATACACCTTTTCATAGAAATGGTATTGCCTGGTGGCTGTGGCCTCTTTAAGTAGGATAAAGCACCCTGCCACAAAGCAAAAATGGTTCAGGAATGGTTTGAGGAGCACAATGAGTTTGAGGTGTTGACTTGGCCTCCAAATTCCCCAAATCTCAATCTAATCGAACATCTGTGAGATATGCTGAACAAATAAGTCCGATCCATGAAGGCCCCACTTCGCAGCTTACAGGACTTAAGGGATTTGCTGCTAACATCTTGGTGCCAGATACCACAGCACACCTTTAGGGGTCTAGTGGAGGGGTCTAGTCATGCCTCGATGGGTCAGGGCTGTTTTGGCATCAAAAGGGGGACCAACACAATATACAGGTGCTGGTCATATAATTAGAATATCATCAAAAAGTTGATTTATTTCACTAATTCCTTTCAAAAGTGAAACTTGTATATTATATTCATTCATTACACATAGACTGATATATTTAAAATGTTTATTTCTTTTAATTTTGATGATTAAAACTGACAACTAAGGAAAATCCCAAATTCAGTGTCTCAGAAAATTAGAATATTGTGAAAAGGTTCAATATTGAAGACACCTGGTGCCACACTCTAATCAGCTAATTAACTAAAACAACCTGCAAAGGCCTTTAAATGGTCTCTCAGTCTAGTTCTGTAGGCTACACAATCATGGGGAAGACTGCTGACTCACAGAGCTCTTTAGCCCAGGCGAGACGCTTCTGACGCTCTCTGTTGTTCAAGAGTGGCTTGACACAAGGAATGCAACAGCTGAAACCCATGTCTTGCATATGTCTGTGCGTAGTGGTTCTTGAAGCACTGACTCCAGCTGCAGTGCACTCTTTGTGAATCTCCCCCACATTTTTGAATGGGTTTTGTTTCACAATCCTCTCCAGGGTGCGGTTATCCCTTGTACATTTTTTTCTACCACATCTTTTCCTTCCCTTCGCCTCTCTATTAATGTGCTTGGACACAGAGCTCTGTGAACAGCCAGCCTCTTTTGCAATGACCTTTTGTGTCTTGCCCTCCTTGTGCAAGGTGTCAATGGTCATCTTTTGGACAACTGTCAAGTCAGCAGTCTTCCCCATGATTGTGTAGCCTACGGAACTAGAATGAGAGACCATTTAAAGGCCTTTGCAGGTGTTTTGAGTTAATTAGCTGATTAGAGTGTGGCACCAGGTTTCACACCCCAGTTTTTTCTAATTATATGACCAGCACCTGTATATATATTCATATTAGTCATGGGACAACATTCTAGTAGTCTGGGACACATGGTATTGGTAACACTTTTTGCCACTTAATGTCCACTATTAAATCTGCGTCGAGGCACTGGTTTAAAATGTCAAAAGCAGCTAGTAAAGCTACAGAACCTTAAAAGAACTAAACTAAAAGAAATTTAAAAGATGATAACAGACTGAGAGGAGGAGCCCAGAGACTCTCAGATATCAGAAGAAAAATGTGTCTGCATTTTGTGGAATAAACACAAGAATAAAGACCATTTGTGAAACCGTAAAAAGAATTCTCCAAACACGGCGAACATATCTTCAGACATGCGTGAGCTACGTTACATAACGCCTGACTTCTTGCAATGTCAGAGGCTTTGTTGAAGACATGTGGACCTCTTTAGCCCTTATCATGAATTGCTCATTGTTTGAATCAATGATACAGCCCTTGTCATAGTTGTGATGAAGGGAGTAGATCCAGACGAGGCCAGCACAAAGGGCTGTAATGTCAGCTTGAGAGAACGGGAGGATGGGAACAAGGCTGTGGAGGCTGGAGAGAGGGATAAAAACATAGCAGGCTGCCAGAGAGTGTGTTACAGTGTGATGAAGAGACCTGGCTCCAAAAACATCTGCTTGTTATTGAGGCCTTGAAATGGAGTCTATATGCCATTGTTTTATTCCTTTAAAAACGCAAAGCCTTGATCGCGATGAACCGCACAAAGTGGGTACACAATGTTTCATTAAATAAACCACTGTTACACATGAAGGAATGTCATTGCATAGTATTTTACTAAGGAGCAACATGTTCTGTTCGTTTAGAGTTGATATGATTTAGTTGCTATTGTGGGTGAGATATTGTGATGGAAAATGACTCATGAATATGCATAAACTCACATTCAAACACACACATACTGACATTTTTTTCATTATGGGGACATTCCATTGACATAATTATTTTTATACCGTACAGACTGTATATTCTATCCCTTAACTCTAACCCTAAAACTACCCATCACAGAAAACTTGCTGCAATTTTACATTTTATAAAAATATAATTTTGTATGATTTATAAACTGTTTTCCTCATGGGGGAAAAAAATGGTCAGAAATTACTGGTATTATTATTCTTGTGGGGAAATTTTGTCCTCACAATGTAGGGAATACGAGGTACACACACACACACAGAGAGAGGGGGGGGACTTCCCTCACATAAACCATTTTGCATATTAAGACATTGTGCAACACAGGAAGGTGATTTCAGGTTTTTCTATTCATAGGAAGACAATTAGCACCCACAAGGTAGGCAAAAATGCAATGTAGGCCCACACAAAAACAAAAAAATGTGTTACATTTTATGTTATTTAATTAATGTTTATTGCATTATTTGAGTGTCATGTGTGTTACCCTGAGGCTATTTTCTCTTTTACATTTATGGCCCTGTGCACTATCCTGTGCAAACACAGCTGACATTTTTGCTGTTAATAAGGCCATCTTTATTGTTGATCCCTGACACACACACACACACACACACACACACACACACACACACACACACACAGCTGATAGCAAATTCTTACAGAGACCACAGAGTCCTTTCTGTTAAACATATTGCAAGGGTTAGTCACATCTTAATCTCCAGGTGGTCAAATCTACTTGTGTGGAAACAGATATTTTTTTCCTCCTTTATTTTCGAGAAATACAAAAAGCTGACGACAGACAAAGACAATAGCCCCTGTGATTTGAGCAAAAAAAAAAATCTTCGAAGAGATCCACCGAAGACTCAAATAAAAATCTTACATCTGCATATTTAAAAGTAACAATAGTCTGCATTGTCTAGAAAACAGCATTCAGGCTTTCTTTGTTTAGGACTCATTAGCGTCACATTTAACATGTAAATATGTCCATTCTTCTATCATGCATTATCAGAGATCACATTTCAAACATCACGTCCTTGTGTGCTGCAGGATCGACCGAAAACACTGTACTGAAGGCACGAGCCAATCAGAATGAGGCCACAGGAATAAACAAACACACGCAATGCTTTCTTACCACATTTAGAAGAATATTATTCATCTCATGGAGCATCATGTACCAATTTCTGAGCATGTGAACTAGCATTGACAGTGTTGGACTCGTAGCCTGAATGAATGTGCCATAAGCAAGATAAATGAGCCCTCTACCTCCATTTACCCAAATGCTCTTTTGTTCTTTAAGCTCTCTGATGTATGAGGCACTTCATCTCTTTTCTCCAGCCGCACATCATTTTCTGTAGACTGTGTGAGAGAGAGCTAGACTGCTATTTCAAAATGGCGGAAAGGTGCTGTCAATTGAACATGCAAAAACTGAATTCATCAAGGAAATTTTGGAAAGTTAAATGACAGTGAAGCTGCTACAAACATGTATGCTTATACAATATACTAATAAAACAGTTAATTATACTTAATGGTCCAATATGATGTTTTAAATACATATAAATATCACATACATTACGGTTCACTGAGGTTTGGGGTTGGTAAGAATTTTGAATATTTTTGAAATGTTTTTTATGTTCACCAAGGACCAAAAATACATTAAAAAACTGAAATATTGTGAAATATTATTACAACTAATGTAATTTATTCCAGTGATGGCAAAGCTGAATTTTCAGCAGTCTTCAGTGTCACATGATCCTTTGGAAATTATGCTAAAATGCTGATTTGGTGCTCAATAAACATTTCTTATTATTATCAATGTTGAAAACTGTTGTGCTGCTTAATGTTTTATTTATTTATTTTTATGTGGAAACCACACTCTAAAAAATGCTGGTTTAAAAACAACCCAAGTTGGGTTGAAAATGGACAACCCCAGCGATTGGGTTGTTTTAACCCAGCAGTTGGGTTAAATCTTTTAAAAATTGCTATATGGCTAGCTTAAAATGAACCCAAAATAGTTTGGAAATTAAAAACCAGATGCAATTAGAGACAAAAATAATAGACAAAAGGTGAATGTTTATTAATAAGCTTTAATATTTTATTAATATAAATTTAATAGTTTAATAGTTTATTAATATAAATGTATTAATAAGCAATTTAATAAATGTTTATTGTTTAATAATTATTCATTGAACATTAATGAACATTTCCTTCATACTTTGGGTTAATTTTAATTACAGTTTTTTACAGACGCTAGGACACGTTTCTCAATACTTAGGTCACTTTTGCAAAACTCTTCACACAGTGAGCACAACAGAAGTCTATGTGTGCTAAACTGAGGATCAATTATCATTGCTTTGGCACAAAATGCATTCAATGACTATATCTCTCAAATGTCATGAATTATTTTCTCACTCAGACACAACAACTGCCAAAACTCTTTGTACATACAGGCCAATTTGCACATGCTTACATACTGTTTTCAAAACTGTTAAACTTATGTTCAAAACAATAACATCATACAAAACTGAATAAGGCAGAAATATGCTGCATTTCTATAGTAATATTGTAATAAAATATATTCTGAATATAAAAAATCAAATACTATCAGAGGAATTAGATGAAACTGAACACCTACACAAGCATTTGTTTTTCAGTTTCATTACCATCCATTCAAAAGGGAAACTTAGGAATAATTTTGTTCTGTAATGTAAACATGGACCATGTAACATGTACTGCGGTGAATTATAAGCAGTAGAGAGTGTCATTCTTGTTTTATAAAGAAATTTAAAAAAAGAAAACATTGTATAATGCTAACTGATGTTAGTGTTTTTAAGGTCGATGTTTTATGACTGACAAAGTGTGTTTGCTTGGTGAAAACCTTTGCTAGTGTTCTGGAAGAATGAGTTGATTTGAGACATGAATGAAGTGTTTTGGTAGATTTAGTGCATTTTGAATGTGAAATTAACTGCTGTGCCAAGATGAAAGTTGGTTAGGAGAACTGTGTGAAGAGTTTTGAAAAAGTGACCTAAGTATTGAGAAATGTGTCCTAGCGTCTGTAAAAAACTGTAAGCAATACAGTAATTTTTAAATAATAGTTGAGTTAAATAAAACTACCCAGCCGGTTGGGCAAACATTTAACCCTAAATGTTTGCCCATTTAACCTGGGTTTGTCCATTTTCAACCCAACTTGGGTTGTTTTTAACACAGCATTTTTTTATGATAATTTTTTTTCAGGATTCTTTGATGAATAGAAAGATTAAAAGAACAGCATTTATTTGTAATTAATTTCTTTTGTAACATTATAAATGTCCTTACTGCCACTGATGATCAGTCATTGCTGAACAAAAAAAAATCTTTCTGACCCCAAGCTTTTTAACAGTAATTTAATTGAATTATGCAGAGCTGTATTTGTACAAAACAAAAGGTTCTGAATCAAGAAACTCAATTCAATGTTATACATCAGAGAAAAGATAGTGTGCGGGGCTGAATATCAGATTGTTTGGCTTGGCTGTAAATCTGTAAAACTTATTGTTGGAAAAAGTAGTTGCTAGAAAATCTCATTTTGAAAAAAACTACCATCACTCTACTAAAAAAAAAAAGTGGCTAATTTATCTATGGCACAGCTTTTAAATGGTTACTCCTCAATGGAGAATTGTTTATTCACAATCTCAGTACTTTGTGAATAGAGATTGACGTTCTAATTAAGCGTGATTAACGTGATTAAATCTTGTAAACAGATCTTTGGTGAAAAAGACACGATCAAGGGTTGAATGAATGTGAGTCATTGCAAATAAATGAGTTTCACCAGAGCTCCACACCCCATCTGCAGAGGGAAAAAGTATTCTGATCTATGTGACAATGAATGTGCACTGACATGAAGTCACAGACAGATCCGAATGTCCAAGCAGGCCAAGTGGTGGGGTGGAGCCGGAGTGTACCGCCTCTGTGAACTATATGTATGCTGGGAGTGCTGGAAAATGGTGGGAGAAATGTGGCTGCACACCAGGAAAAACACTCCCCTACTGCTCAACATGAGAATAACAACCTACAAATGCAAAACAATTGAGTGTCTGTGTACAAGGGTGCAAATTGAGTGTCATGCAAGTGTGAACTGTGTGAGAATGTGTTATGGCAGAGGGTTAAAAAATAGATAGATAGATAGATAGATAGATAGATAGATAGATAGATAGATAGATAGATAGATAGATAGATAGATAGATGATAGATAGATAGATAGATAGATAGATAGATAGATAGATAGATAGATAGATAGATAGATAGATAGATAGATAGATAGATAGATACGGTGTATATTGCCATTGCATTTAAAAATATGAGAGGACTTGTAAATGTTAATGCACCTGTGCACACATTTACTCATTTTACTCTCCTAAGACTCATCTAATGTTTTGTAACAATCACCCACACAAAATGAGGGAGTACAATAAGAGACTATTTTAGAATGAATTGATTCAGGATGTTGAATAATGTCTTAAACAGCACCGGTAATGCTAAAGTCCATAAACACGATTGAAACCTACCATTTACGTCCATTTAGGCATTGTGCTAATGCCAGCCTGCCAGTCCTGGCACAGCCTGAGAACAGTTTGTGGTCTTCAGAAATTGCTTAAGGTCGTCCGTGTGCATTCAGCCCTCCATGACCAGCTCAAAACCTTTCAGACAGGGCACTTCCTGCTCAGAAGGCGGCAAAGATTAGGAATATAACTGGACAGATTTGCTGATTTCTAAAATATCTAATCGTTTTAATCCAAATGAATGTCATCTGGTGTGTAAAGACAAATACTGGCTTGATTTGATCACTGCTAGATATTTCGACCATATTTTGGATTAACAATGATTAAAGGCGTTTGTAAATGGTCCTAAGAGTAAAATGTCTCATCTTTCTGATCTTCCTGTAAGTCTGTTCTTACAGGTTGAGCTGTGGAAAGTGTTTCTCCATCAGGAGTGTGTGCTCTTTGTTAAAAAATGAAAACAAGTTGTGACATAGCCATGCACTTCCACAGGCCCCCCGTATGGGTCATATTCATATCATCCAGCAGATCAGTCACATAAGAAGAGAAACAGTCCACCCCACTGAAAATTGCAAAATATACATCACACCTCCCACATTCCTCAGGCCCCTCTTTATTCAAAGAACAATACCGGCTCTTGACCTCATCCCATTGTTGTTTTTTGTCATCTTGGAGATGCTTACACACTGTAAAACCGAACAGTGAAATTAATTAAATTAAATGAGTTTGTTTCACTCAAATAATAATGAAAGTTCATTGTACTTAATAGAAAAAAGTTGCATGAACTCAAAATTTCATTGTAGTAAGCTGAACTTATTATGATTGAGTTGAGCTGCAGCAGATTTCTAATTCCCAGCATGTTTTGCGTCAAACCATATAAATAACTGTTGAAATTAAGTGTTATTTTGTGTGTTTTTGCACAAGATTAACATATGGAGATATAAGTTAATGTTTAATGTTGTATTATGTTGGGATTCAGGGGGGTTCTGTTACGTTAGTTTTGTAGGGTTCCACTGTGGTGAAGAGTAGAGCCTCCTGTGGTTAGGTTGAGGATGAGCTGCAAAACATTTAAGACCACATATGTTGTTTGATTACAAAATGCAAGTATGTAATGACATTATCTCTGAGGCCCCGTCCACACGGAGACGCGTTTCAGTGAAACCGCACAATTTTTTTTATCGGATATGTGTTTTGTCCACACGTATCCGGCATTTTCGAAAGGTGAAACTGGTATTTTTTTAAACTGGGTCCCAGAGTGGAAAAATTTGAAAACGCCGGCTTGGCGTTGTCGTGTGGACTGGGCAATCCGTATAATTTCTGAAACGATGATGTCATCACCCCACATGTCGACCCTCGTCAGACGCGCTAACACCACAAAACAGCACCAACAACAGCAATAGCCGACTCTACATGCTTGCGTTCGTGCTGCAGAAGCTACTGAATCAAAATAAAGTGTTATTTTTAAGCTTTGCTAAAGTTTGTATTCAGCACGCAAGGTTTATGCGCATGCTCCAAGTCTTCTTTGCTGCTTTAAGTGCATTTCTGCGGCAGAATTACAGCGCCACATAATGGTCTGGCATGTATACTACATCGTTTTGAGACGTTTCAGTGGTTTCGTGTGGACGCAGATATTTTTTGAGACGAGGAAAAAAAATATCGTTTAGGGTAAGCTCCGGCTTCGTGTGGACGTAGCCTGATAGTTATAATAGCATGTGTTATTTACTATGTAACATTTAACCAAGATCTGAATGTGATGTTTATGTAAATTAACTGTATGTAATTAACATTATGATGAGTTGGGCAAGAGATGCTGGTGACGGGATTGTTAGTGAGAGACACCTATGCACCACACTGGCCTTGATCCGCTTCCATGGCTCTCAGCCCCGCCCCACTTATCACAAAATTTTTTATGTTCAACCAGCTTAAAAAAAAATTGAGTTAGTTTACTTAAATGTTTTGAGGTAATAAGTTTCCTCAAATGTTTTGAGTATTCTGAACGTATTGGGTATTACAGTGCACAAGCCCTCACTAAGAATAATAGCACTAAATCAATAATAGTCATCATGCACTTATCCTCCTGGGGCAAAAGTTGGTCAAAACCCCCCAAAACTCATACATGTCTAATTTTGTATACAAATGTGTTTTGGGAGAAACTTGTAATACAAATATTCATAGGAATATTGAATATCATATTTCACAGGAATATTATTAAATTATTTTGTCACCCCAACAGATGTAAACATATGCTCCTGATGCAAAGATGAAAAATATGTATTTCTTGTAAATAAATAAAATGCTTTGAAAATTCACAGTAATTTTGCTGAGGTGTTTACAAAGGAAAATAATGGTTATGGCCAAACTCCAAAATATCATTTTAAAAAGCCCTGGATGTCTTTTTTAAGATTCATCAGCACTTAAAAATTGTGGAACATATAGTCTCAGAGAAACACAATGAAACAAAGGACAAAAAAATAATTGCTGGGACACAGGAGGTCAATGTTTTCTTTCAGCGCATAGAAAGCCTTGATTTACACTAATAACATACACTTAGGTGATCTGACTGACAGGTTCCCCAAAACAACAGAGTGTTACAAAATGTGTAAAACCATGTGTGTATTTTCTTAGAAAGGAAAATCTCAATTACACACAGTGCCATTTCTCCAGCCTGGGCGCACAGAACACAAAGCCTTGAGTAGATAGAAATCTCCAGGTAGGACCATAAGTAGGAACGCTGTTCATTTCAAGTGCAAAACAAGCACAGGTTTCACAGCTGGTGCACATTAGAGTGGGACGTGGTGAATCAAAGGGAGGAAAAATGAGAGGGTGGGCACTGGACCATCGTGCAGATGGATAAGCGCCTATGCCAACAGAATGTTCCCAAACTAACATTCCTTCTAAAAATACACACTGCGGTGATGGAGCGCCTGAGCACTGCACACCAGTGACGTGTGAGGAGTCAGACATAAAGCTGAGCTACCGCTAGAAACAAAGTCCCGAAAAGGTTCGCTACTTTGATCATCCAATTACAAAGATCATAACACCACTGGAGCAAAACAGCAGTTGAAGGGGTTTGAGTTTCGCGAGAGCAAACTTGATCTATCTCCATCTCCAGGCCTCCAGGAGGAGCGGCTTTGATCTGCCTGCTCTGCATGTTTCAGTAGAGGTGACCAACGGAGAGGGAAAACAGTGGAATCGGGGCATGGGGCCAGAATAAGCAGGTCTGCTGGGGAGCTCGGTCAAGATCTTACATATTTATTGCACTTCAGCATTATAGGGCGTCCCAGACCCTCCTTGCTTGTCTCACAAGTACTATAGAAAAGCATGTTTTAGAGTAGTAGGGACACTTCCTGCCAAGTGACAATACACATCAACAAATGATGAACATCCCATCAGACACACAAACTATCTTAGAAATGTAAGCCATGTTTTAGAGCTCCTAGTTTTCAACAACCAAGAGGAAGGGTTTTTGCAGTGCATATATCCACTGATTGATGATTCAGTGACCTTAGGACAAGCCAGGGGTGGCCCTTGAGATCTGCTTTCCTGCAGAGTTTTGCTCCAATCCTAATCAAACACTCCTGAACAAGCTAATCAAGGTTTTCAGGATTGCTAGAAAGCTAGAGGGATGTGAGTTTGATCAGGGTTGGAGGTAATCTCAGCAGGAAAGTGAATCTCAAAGGGCTAGAGTTTCCCACAGCCCAGGATACACTGCACGATTTTTGGCTGTCCCAGACGAAAGATTGCCATCGGGAAACAATCGATTTCTGTGATCGTGGCTCTTAATCAGTGGTCCTATGCCGTACAGTGAGAGAGGTACAAAGACGGCCGTTTTCCATGTCTTGCAACCAAAGATAGCCAACAATCATTTTCTGACAGTGTCTCAAATTCAGCATGATCATTGCACAGTGTGTTTGCTGCTACGACCTACGTCTACTGACCAGCCAATAAAAATGCGACATGAAATCAATGCAATATGGCGCTAAAACTTAAAACTGCTTACCTCAAGCCCTTTCCCTTCTTCTTTCACCACTTCCTTTTTTTTCAGTACACATACAAACTACAACTGCCAAAGTGTAATGTAAGCCATACGTTCTCTTGGTTCTTTGTTCAGTCTCACTTAATTTGAATGTGATTGGGTTTTTTTATGTCTCCTGTGATTCTCCCACATGTTAGATTTGGGATTAAAGACTTTGTGTGCTTCATTACAGCCACACAACTGTTATAGAAGACTGAAACGAGAAAGGATTTAAAGGATAAGGTAAAATGGATTTGCCCACTGTCCAACTGCTCTGCTTAGGAGATCGCTCCCTTGAAGACTATGAGTTTTTAGACCTGGCTCATTTAACACACTACCCGGACTACTGCCTGTGCACGTTCTATTATGTGAGACTTAACATCTTCACCAAGGCTAGATTTTCCGGGAATGGTCCTCAAGGGAGCTTTGCCACATTTGTGGAGTGGGTGCTGGTGAAAAACAGAATGGCTTCACCATCTGCCCTGCTAAGAAGGATGCCCCACTGCTCCGCTCATCAGCCCCACTCCTCCAGAGTCTTTGTTGATCAAGCCCAGCTCTAAGATTTCTGCGTCTCCAATGATCCCTCCCAGCCTCTATCTCCTCTGTCAACCTCCTCAACCAAAGCAAGCCAATCCTTCGGCCCCAACTCTTTTTCTTTTCAATCCCTCGGCTCCCCCTCTGTTGATTCCACTCTGCTGCATGGATCTGCCTGTCTGTCTTCCGGTCTCCAGCTCCTCCTTGGCAAAGGGATCCCCTGGCTCTGGCTTCAGCTGCTGGGCCTGTCCCTCCTACTCGGTTCCATTGGGCTCTGCCTTGGTCCTCAGTCCCACCTACTTCGCCTTAGTCCTCTGGTACCCTGGCTCCACTTTGGTCTCCAGATCCATCGGTATTGCATGGTCTCATTGACTGTTGACAGCTTCCAGAATCTACATGAGCTCAATGCTAGATTTGCACAAAGGCTATTACTGAAAGATGGAGCAGTTCCCACTTTAAAAGCAGAAGCTGCTGTTTATGGGCCCCAACTGGTAAGTATGTTTTATTGTTTATAAAGTTAAATAGTTTCTGGGATGTAAACAAAGACCAACATGGTTTGGCTTCGCTAGCCAGTTAGCTAAATTCTATTTCATACTTCTCCAACAAACGCCTACAAATACCAACAAACTTCTATGTAATCACACCAGCGAACTTCTGTTGGTGTTTGTTGGCGTTTCTGTTATTAGTGTACAGCATTGTTTCACTATGGCTTTTATGTTGTTTACCCACATGCTTGTTCATGTTATAAATTAAAAAATACCTTTACAAAAATGCTACACCGTATATATCGAAAGTTAACATAAACAGCAGTAAGATTTACAAGTGACAGCATATCTAAACACTTTGACACAAATACAAACAAAAATACTTACCATTCATAAACGTCCTTTAAAAGCCATGCTTGCAGAGGTTCTGCTTGACCCTCTTCATCATTACTGCTATCTGGGTCTGATTCAGGCTCAAATTGATACAGCAATATTGACGCCATTATTTACATTTCTACTGAAGCACATGTGACTTTTGCCCATAATGCTAAGGGGCGTGGCGTTTCCGGACAATGTGAATCGTGACAACATGTGCCGGACAACAAATCAAAATACACTGGGCCAGCTAACCAATCTGAGCCCATTGCATATTTCTGAGGGAGAAGCTTCATAGAACCAGGAACTTAACAGAGCGTTTTTAGGAGAAGGGAAACAGCGGTGTAGAATAAAGGTAAAATATATGAAAAATACAGTGTTTTTAAAAAAACAGAGCATTAAGGCATGTTAAACTGTGCCCCATAGACACAATCAAGTCTAGAAAAAAAAAACACAATAAACATTGAACCACCCCTTTAAGCGATCTCTCCCATCACTATACTGTTATCCTTTCAGCCAAAGCAACAGAGGGAGCTTACGAGCAGAAAACAGGAGTTATAGATTCTACTAGTTAACCAAAGTGCATGTAATGTAATTTATGATATATACATGTGGATGCATTAGTCTGGTATCAACAAAGGCACAAGGAAGAGACAGATATTATGTGAAACCAAATAAATACATGATTATAATCTTATATGATTTGTCTACATTCTTCAAGCAGCCACTGGTATTTTCCAGAAGTGTATTTATCGCAATGGTTAGCATAAGTAGCCTTTAGCATCACAAATAAATGTATTTCTGCCTTAAACGATGATCAGAATCCCCTACCAGATCGCCAGAAAGTTATTTCAAACACTCGCTGGTGTCTGAAAGTTTTAAATGTTTTAAATGTTGAATTTAGCTGGTAGCCTGATATAATAACATGGGAAATAAGCCGTGGTGTTGACCATCTCCTGACTCCGGTAAACTCCACCTTTGTTCATAACCACTCCTCAAGCCCCAGTTGGCCCGCTTTGGACCAAGGTATTCGGCAGGCCAAAAACTCTGGCCGTTGGCACCGAGGAAGCCCGACCAAGCCCTGGAAGTGACAGCGGAAACACGACTGGCCCTGGCATGCATTAGCACACTCGCTTTTGGCCCGACAGTGGAAACACGGCTGTTGTAAGTTGATCTAGTTTCCTAGTGTGTGCCAGTTTCCAGTTACTGATTAGTTTCACCTGCATTTCATTTCCATTTGTTTGTGTGTTTAAGCCTTTAGTTTACTTTCTTTAGGTTCTTTGTTCAGTCTCACTTATGTTGGATGTGGTTGTTTGTGATTTGTTTCTCCTAAGTGCTGGATTTGAGTTTTAAAGACTGTGCTTGTACTACTTGTCTTCTTATAATAAATAAATACATACAAATAAAATTGAAATATATCATACAAATAAACTTCTTATGACACACTGATATCTTTATTAAGGAAGGTGAAGACTATAACTTCTGTCATAAATAATTAGATGGAGGTAATGAACAGAATAAAGGCAGATTCCATTGGAACGTCCTATTCAAAAGCCTCATTCAAACACATCTGTTCAAAGGAGTACCCCAGGGTCAGGAGGGATTTCACCCCAATCAAAGAATTCCTGACGTTTCTAATTCAATTATGGGATTTCAGCCCTCAATCTCACTCACTCACTCACTCACTCATCTTTCTTTCTGCTTTGTGCTGTGTCCACTGCATGAGTCAGACATGAAACCTTCATGAAAGACCAGAAATTAGGCAAATATGCAACAAAAAATAAAATTACACAATAGTCCAATTATCGTAAAGCCTTTAGCAGTCTAGGTTTCATATTCCCACACTCCCAAGCTCGAAGATGTTTTACAAATACTGATGCAAACAGTCCGATTGTTTTCACACTTGACTGATGTTTATTATTCAGTGTCGACAGTGATGAGGTTCCCAACAACGGCAGGAACAGTGAGAGATGTTTAGTCAGTTCATTCCGCAGCTGTCCGGAATATTCCAGCTGGCCTCTTTTTCCATGACTTAACATTATTTATGCCATTAATATGAAGCACACTGCACTGTAAGTCACAACACTTACTGGGAACTGATTTTTTATTTTGCTTTCATGCTTTAGGAACAATGTCCTGGCTCAAACCTAAAAGAAACGTAGTTGCTCAACACCCTCTCAATTCTCAACCTTTAGCACTTTTTTGTGTGCACAGGCTGCTGCAGTGAGAAGGATATCCTTTATCATTTCAAAACATTTTTGATGTGTCTGGAAACTTCCCATCACCAGAGCATGTGCTTTGTTGTGCTGTGTAAAAAAAAGGGGGGGGTCCTAGTTCTTAGAATTACACATTTTGGAGGGACTGAAAATATACTCATTAACATGAGACTACAATGTACAGAAACGAGTAAGCTTCATTGCAAACACCTGTAGCATGAAAACACCTCCACAGACAACATTATTTTCCCTTCTGTTCAAAAACATCTTTCTTAGAAGAAGCAGCAGCTATGTGTTCATCTGGAAAAAAGTTGTTTTATCCCCTTGAATTGCTCTGATATGCCAAGAAGATTCTTTTGATGTAGACAAACGCCTATTTGGTTAAATGGTCTCATCCTGGCCCTTATAAAACTCTTCTGTCATGTACTCACCCTCATGTTGTTCCAAACCTGTATATCTTTCTTTCTTTTGTGGAAAAAAATAAGAAATTTGGAATACTGTGATGGTCATTCATTGGCTGTGAAAATACAGTGGATTGGGGCTAAAGCTGTTAGCTTCAAAACAGACATCAAGGCATCATAAAAACATCATGAGACATTTCTGATAGATGTCTTCTTATATATTCCATAGAAGAAAGAAGAAAGGCAGTCATACAGTTTGGAATGGCATGAGGGTGAGTAAATGACAGAATAACTAGGGGCATTGGGACTAAAGCATATCAACATTTTTTCCAGGAATGTCAGCGCTAACCAAATAAAGTGAACCTAAAACACAACATCTGAAGGTTGTCTATGTCTATGAGTTAGTCAGGCACTGTTTTTCTGGAATAGATTTCTACAAAGCTGTGAGACATACCAATAGAGTCTGATAAATAGTTTGTTTAAAGTGGTGATGAAACAGAAGTAGCAAAAGATCTTTTGTTCTGTGTTGTGACACACATCTAAGTGAAAATGATTATCAGAAAAGAGAACAATTTTGAGAGTAGACTTGGTTCTGTCCACCGGTTGTTGATTGGATGGAGGCAGATTTGTATGTGAGTTTGCAGACGACTGTAAAAAAAGTATTGGAGTTAAAGTGGGCGAAATGATTGGACAAGTCAGACATGCATCACCAGAAGTTATGACATTTCAAGAGGTAAAATAAAAAAAATAAAAAATAACACAAAATTAGAAAATAGATTTCTTGCTGACTTTAAGTCTTATCATTTTCACATTTCTTTAGAAAATAACCACCTTCGCTCAAATAACCACTTAAAGATACACAGCAAAATCTCCAGAGTTAAATCAACTCTGCTCAGAGTACATATGGTCCCTCTCTAAATAGTGTTAAAATAAGTTAAAGTTAATGAGATAATTAAGCAATTAATTAAGTGATGATTGTGCATTAGTGATGAACACCTACTGTTAACAAGCAGAATCACCAAAGAAAAAAGAAACACAAGAACTATATGTTAGAACTTATTAATTGCTTAATTATCTCATTTACTTTAACTCTGCTTCAGTGTTACTTTAACACTATTAACACTATAGAGAGCGACCATATATACTCTGAGCAGAGTTGATTTAACTCTGGGAATTTTACTGTGAAGCAGATTATCATCAGCAATAACTGTGTAGAATTTGAAACATGTTTTGCTTTAATTAAGCTGGGGATTATATTCTGAATCAAGAAAAAAAAAGTAATTTGTCTCACTTCAAACAAGGGGAAAGTCTCCAAGTGCCACACTGTGAATATGAAAATTATGGAACATTCTGTTACTGTAATCATAACCGACGTATCTGATGATCCGTTAACATGACGCTTCCCGGGCGATTACCTTTCACAGATAATGTGATGACGTTCTGTCAAGGCCAAGCAAAAATATCAACCACTCCCACGAGAGCTGCGGCCTTCAACCTGGGTGTACTGTATTCCGGAGCTGTTATTTTCTTAACTCTGCACGACTCGGCTCTTCAAACAAGCACAGAGCATAACATGTGTGGTTGATTTTGCCTCCATGAGGAACATTTCATTCAGTCTGAGTCCAAACAGAGTCCGAAAGGCAGTCCTAACTAGTTTAAGTAGAAAAATAGTCTTACATACCACATTAAGCAGTCTTACGAAAGAGATGCCCTTAGAAAGCTACAGGCTATTCCTCACCTGCATTTCACAGCACTGCCAAATGTAAGAATTACTGATATAGTTTAAACTTGGACCCTCTTCAAAGAGATTAGAGGTTTTACTTGAGAAAACGTTGAAATATTCCATGTTTAATCACTCTCGTGGGTTTTTTTTTTTTTCTTCTTCTTTTTTCTCTCTCTGCTCAGATGGAGAATTACTCCAGGATATTCACAGGAGATGTTAAACCCTGTCAGCACTTTCTCCACACACTTCATCATTCTGTAAACATGAAAATCAAAAAATTATGAAAGAAAAACACATCTCATGGAGGAAAAACTCCACCTAGCCAATATAAAGTCTCAGAGATAATCTTCACATGATTGTTTGATGAAAGTGGCCTTGTTGAACTATAAGCTTTTATCTCTTTCAACGCACAAATCTGTCCTCCCCGTGCACGTCAAAGTGGCTTCCAAACGTAGGAGTTGTGCTGCTGTAGTGTTTACACTTTGACTCAGTTTTGTTATTGACCTTTTTTGCAAACAGCGGCCCAAACCATGTGAGTAAACCACAGCTTAGACTACCACTCTGTAGGGATAATTCCAAGCAGTAGGCTGTGAAAGCAACAGTAGAAATGTGTTTTATAAATCCAGGATTAGTAAAAGATGAGACCTCTCACACCAGAATCAATCTGTGATATTTGGAGCAAATGCTTCTCAGCAGCTGATGGTTTACAGCCTTTCTATCAGACAAAAAAAATAAATAAATCTGTGTACAACCTGAAATTGAGGAAATCATGGCTTATTATTGCTCTCCAGGAGCCTCATTTATAAAATGTGGGGTAGAAACCATCCTCAATGGTTTCTCAAATGTGCGTACGTGTGATTCAGAGAACGAACATATGCACAACAAAACAAAAAAGTGAATACGTCTCTCTTCCAGATGGGAAATTTATAAAATCGAAAAGGATCCTGAAATTGTGTACCGCTGAATGGTTTCAGATCTTCGCCTTGTAAACACCACCTAATTAATGTCATTAAAGGTGCCCTAGAACTTTTTTTAAAAAGATGTAATATAAGTCTAAAGTGTCCCCTGAATGTGTCTGTGAAGTTTCAGCTCAAAATACCCCACAGATTTTTTTTAATTCATTTTTTTTAACTGCCTATTTTGGGGCATAATTAGAAATGAGCCGATTCAGGGTGTGTGGCCCTTTAAATCCGGTGCTCCATGCCCCAAGAGCTTGTGCTTGCCTTAAACAACATAAAAAAAGTTCAAACAGCTAATATAACCCTCAAAATGGATCTTTACAAAGTGTTTGTCATGCAGCATGTCTAATCGCGTAAGTACAGTGTTTATTTTGATGTTTACATTTGATTCTGAATGAATTTGAGGCTGTGATCCGTGGCTAATGGCTAATGCTACACTGTTGGAGAGATTTATAAAGAATGAAGTTGTGCTTATGAATTATAAAGACTGCAAGTGTTTAAAAATGAAAATAGCGACAGCTCTTGTCTCCGTGAATACAGTAAGAAACGATGGTAACTTTAACCACATTTAACAGTACATTAGCAACATGCTAACGAAACATTTAGAAAGACAAACAAATGAGATTTATAAGAAGGATGAAACAATGGAGTTTGAGACTCACTGTATGTCATTTCCATGTTCTGAACTCTTGTTATTTAACTATATGCCAAGGTAAATTCAATTTTTGAATCGAGGGCACCTTTAACATATAAAAGAGCACCAATGTTCAAATCCTTTACTTGAGAATGGCGAAGAGCAAGAATTGCTTGGGTTTCCAAATGCCTGCAGTACAAGAAAAAGTGTCTGCTTAGTTGTCGTGTATTTTAGCTACGCATGCTCTAAGTTCAAATCTGTGCATATGCATGTTTTATAAATGAGGCCCCAGGACCATCAGATTTTTTGGCAGATTTAACAGGATGAACAGACAAAATACCAATTATTTTAGCACAGTTTGTCTAGAATGAGAAGCTTGAGAATAAGGGGGGTTGTGGGCTGGAGTGATGTTGGCTGAACCAGCACTCAAAGCTTCCTTTGAGCTATTAGAGAAATTCTGTCCATCTGTTTTCAATACAGACAAGCTTCCATCACCCCCTTCTGTCTATACCTTTCTCTTCCCCCTGAAGCCATGCTTATTGATTTGCTGGAGAATACAGAGCCACATGTGCTTGAAGGGCATCTTATAAAAGCATACCAGTGCTTCTGAAATATGGCTTACAGTCACAGGGAATAAAAAGACTATATTTATAGATGCACCAATATTAAAATTCTGACTCATAGTAATTTCGGTGATAATTATTTTCTCATTATGACTGAAATGAAAAATACTACTTTGTCTAAAGAAATGAAATAAAGAAATAAAACAAAAAATACAATCAATCATTTCAAATTCTACAATTAATATAATAATGGACAGTATGAAAAGATTTGCTAAAGATTACACTGAATAGTGTTATTAAACTCATAACTGAGCGTAAGATGACGGCAAAAGGTAATCCAACTGTAAAAACAGAGAAAATGAGCATTAAGTATCTAATATTGGCTGATACTTGGAGAAAATTACAATTTAAGAAACTTTATAAAAATTCTAATATCAGCCAATAATTAGAATGGCACAAATATATTGTGAATTCTTTAATATCCGTTAATTGAAATAAGGCTGAAATTGTTACGGTTGCTGGTGTAGAGATGAGGCTGATACGGATTTCCACAAATAGACGATACTTTAATGAACACAAAGGCAGAGTATATCCAACAAACGCTAACATAAACAGAGAACGGACGAGGAGTGAAGGGAGTGAGTGCAATATATGGGGAGTGCTGACAATAGAGTCCAGGTGCAGGTGATGAGTGATGATGAGGAACTGACGAGGGAAGTGTGTGCAGGTGAGGAGAACAGGAGGATTCTGGGAAATGGAGTCCAGGGAAACAAGGGATCTGTAACAGTACCTCCCCCTCCCGGTAGGCGCGTCCTCGCGCCGTAGATGTAACAACCGGGAGGGGGGCGGGCGCCCTGGAGACCTCAAACCGGAGCAGGGGGAGGAGTAGACTGGAGTGGAGGTCTCCAGGGCAGGTCCAAAACCCATGGTGGGTCAGGAGCCGTGGGCAGCCAAGGGGGGTCAGGAGCCGTGGGCAGCCATGGCGGGTCAGGAGCCGTGGGCAGCCATGGCGGGTCAGGGGCTGAAGGCAGCCATGGCGGGTCAGGTGCAGCGGGCAGACATGCAGCGGGAAGACATGGCGGGTCAGGTGCAGCGGGCAGACATGGCGGGTCAGGTGCAGCAGACCGCCATGGCGGGTCAGGGACCGAAGGCTTCATGCCGTAGTGCCCAGGCGGCGCTGAAGGACCGGCGGGAGATGGCGGAACCGAAGGCTGGAGGGGAGCCGGGGTGAAGGTAATCGCCCAGAGGTCCGAGGTGGAGATCTGGGCGAGGGGGCTTGAGGTGAAGGTTCAGTGCTGAGACATATGGACGGAGGCGGGAGAGGGAGGCAGGGAGGGGAAACAGTCTTTGGGCTGGAGGGTTCAAAGACACAGTTCATAGGAGCAGTTGGTTCAGCGGCGGCGGCGGCTGGAGCGGCTGGCTCGGCGGCGGCGGCTGGAGCGGCTGGCTCGGCGGCGGCGGCTGGAGCGGCTGGCTCGGCGGCGGCGGCTGGAGCGGCTGGCTCGGCGGCGGCGGCTGGAGCGGCTGGCTCGGCGGCGGCGGCTGGAGCGGCTGGCTCGGCGGCGGCGGCTGGAGCGGCTGGCTCGGCGGCGGCGGCTGGAGCGGCTGGCTCGGCGGCGGCGGCTGGAGCGGCTGGCTCGGCGGCGGCGGCTGGAGCGGCTGGCTCGGCGGCGGCGGCTGGAGCGGCTGGCTCGGCGGCGGCGGCTGGAGCGGCTGGCTCGGCGGCGGCGGCTGGAGCGGCTGGCTCGGCGGCGGCGGCTGGAGCGGCTGGCTCGGCGGCGGCGGCTGGAGCGGCTGGCTCGGCGGCGGAGACTGGAGAACTTTGCTCGGCGGCGGCGGAGACTGGAGAACTTTGCTCGGCGGCGGAGACTGGAGAACTTTGCTCGGCGGCGGAGACTGGAGAACTTTGCTCGGAGGAGACTGGAGAACTTGGCTCGGAGGAGACTGGAGAACTTGGCTCGGAGGAGACTGGAGAACTTGGCTCGGAGGAGACTGGAGAACTTGGCTCGGAGGAGACTGGAGAACTTGGCTCGGAGGAGACTGGAGAACTTGGCTCGGAGGAGACTGGAGAACTTGGCTCGGAGGAGACTGGAGAACTTGGCTCGGAGGAGACTGGGGTTGAGGGCCATTTCATCCCCTCAAATACAATTAAAATCCCCACAGGCACTGGAGCTGGCTCTGTGGGGACTGGAGCTGGCTCTGGAGATACTGGAGCGGGCTCTGGAGACACTGGAGCGGGCTCTGGAGACACTGGAGCGGGCTCTGGAGACACTGGAGCGGGCTCTGGAGACACTGGAGCGGGCTCTGGAGACACTGGAGCGGGCTCTGGAGACACTGGAGCGGGCTCTGGAGACACTGGAGCGGGCTCTGGAGACACTGGAGCGGGCTCTGGAGACACTGGAGCGGGCTCTGGAGACACTGGAGCGGGCTCTGGAGACACTGGAGCGGGCTCTGGAGACACTGAAGCGGCTTGCTTCCTCCTCCTCCGCTTACGGGACCCAGTTGAGGATTGTGGGTCCCGTGTGGGGCAGGCAGGGAGTTCGCTGGAAAGGTGTGCGGAGGAAGCCGGAGGTTGACTAACTGGCCCGGCCAACCGTGTTTCTGGATGGACCGGACGACAACACTGATCCTGAACCTCTTCTACCAAGAATTTGGAGCCATTCAACCACAAAATTAAATTGATAGTATCGCTTAAGGAGAAACAAAAAACAGGTTCATCAAAACGGATAGTGTCGTCATCCAATCCATCCAAAAACAGGGAGATCAACTGAGCGTCGGGCCAGTTAGACAAGTAAGCAAGCTCAACGAACTCCTCCACATACCTCTCCAGCGAACGTCCTACCTGCAGGAGCCCGATAATGCGTTCGCTGGCTGTTAGGGTGAGAGGCGATGGAGGAGCTGGATCCAGGGAGCTGGGGAAAGTCTCCATTTTTTTTTTCTCTGTGGAAATCCCAAGTTTTGGTCCATTCTTCTGTTACGGTTGCTGGTGTAGAGATGAGGCTGATACGGATTTCCACAAATAGACGATACTTTAATGAACACAAAGGCAGAGTATATCCAACAAACGCTAACATAAACAGAGAACGGACGAGGAGTGAAGGGAGTGAGTGCAATATATGGGGAGTGCTGACAATAGAGTCCAGGTGCAGGTGATGAGTGATGATGAGGAACTGACGAGGGAAGTGTGTGCAGGTGAGGAGAACAGGAGGATTCTGGGAAATGGAGTCCAGGGAAACAAGGGATCTGTAACAGAAATAAGATTAAAAAAAAAAAATATATATATATATATATATATATATATATATTAGAAGAAAAACTAAAATTTGAAATGTTGCTTTGGCAACTAACTGAAATAAAAGTTTAAACTTAAGTATTAGAATTACTACAATTAAAGCCAAACAGAATTATTAAAAAGACTAATAAAAATGACAAGAGCACATGACAAAACTACTAAAACTTAAACCAAATTTCAAATGAAAACTGAAAAAATATAAAAATAAATATTAATCTATTAAAATCTAAATATTAATAAACACTAGTATTAATACTAAAATAACACTGATAAATGATGTCTCTTTCAAACACAGCAATTGTTCAACGTGCCGGTGCCAGACTGATGGACGTACGCTGTAAATGTAAAAATATCTAAAATTTAAGCACAAAAACATTTACTGTATTAGAAACAAATAATTATGATAACAATAGAGGGAAAACCCTAGGCTTTGAGGATGTTAATCAACAGCAGAGTAGGTCAGTTACATACGATCATCTGGAAAAAACGAGTGAGACCATGCCTTCTCAGGAAATGCCTGGAGGCTTCTTTAAACAGTCAGGAGCTGCACTAGAGTTCATGAGGATCACATTGTACTTCAGTTGAATGTACAGCTGAAGATCCAGTCTGAGCCACTCTCAGCCCATGAAATCATTCTCTCCAGAACATCCTGACAAATAAAGCTTCTTGTCATCTGAGGTGTTTATACACCTGCACAGACAGCAGAGAGAAGAAAAAGGATTTCAGATTGGTTTAAGAATGTCTTGAAGATACAACTCAAATGTAACTCTGATTTGATTAAGCACTTCAAGTGTTGTATTTAAAAGAAAAACAGTATATCAAATGAGGCTTAAAGGGATAGTTCAACCAAAAATTAAAATTATCCCATAATTTACTCACCCTCAAGCCATCCTAGGTGTATATGACTATCTACTTTCAAACTAACAATCGGAGTTATATTAAAAATATCCTTGCTCTTTCAAGCTTTATAATGGGAGTGAATGGCGCTCCTGATTTTGAAGCCCAAAAAAGTGCATCCATCCATCATAAAAGTAAGCTATACAACTGGATGCATCTCCGATAGTGTTTGTCTGAAAGAAGATAGACATATACAACTAGGATGGCTTGAGGGTGAGTAAATCAAGGGATAATTTTCATTTTTGGGTGAACTATCACTTTAAACTGTATTTTAACATACTGCAAGAAACAAAGAAGCATTTTTTTTTTTTTTTTTTTTGTAGGGAAAACCATTTGACAACCAAATATCTATATCTATCAGAGCCGTGACCCTGCAGCGGACCTTTTCTCTCTGCCTCAACTGTCTTCCCAAAAAAAATTTGGTACACTGTTTCTCAATCTGAATACCTATCTAGGTGGGAGCATCAATGTTTTGCCATTCCCATTTTTTTCTCCCAAATATAGATTCAACAGAGAGAGGAGAAGGGAAATTTGTGTTAAACCTGATGATCATGTTCACCAGCATAATTTGACATAATCCAAAGAACATTCTCAATGGAAAAAGAACATCCAACCGTCGGTACAAAGGAATTCACGTGGTCAATGTGATTAATGGTTATTTGATTAATGACCTAAAAAGTAGCTATAAACTTTCTCTTTATTTTACGCCATTCATTTAAAATGCCATAAAAATCTTTTCCACATTTAAATAAAAAATAAATCACATATGTTCAAATTTGTAACTTCATACTTTGGCCCCCCACGTATATATAAAAAACAACCTTGTTTTTAGCTGTCATGCTTATCATCTGGTGCTTCACCTTTCATGCTTCCTGGTAGCACACTTCAAAGGGAGCCTAATGAGGGGGTGAGGGAAGTGTCAAGTCTGTTATGAGCCCGGGGGACATGTAAGCCCTCACCCCTGCATGGACACACACACACACACTGTCCAGATTAAAGAACAACGCCCCAAGCAAAGCAAGCGGCCTCTGCTTTTAAATAGCACTATCAGATCTATGACAGATCTATCCACTCACCCATTTCCCATATATTCTCTCTTTCAAGAACTCAATACTCCTTGGTTGATGATCTTATACTGCTCTTGACCCTAAGACAGACTGGCCAAGATTTGGGTCAGAATGGAAATCAGCAGAGGATCATTGAACTGCTCTATAGTACATGCTTGAAAATAGAAGTTCAAAAAAGAAGTGCCAATAAAGGACCATTTTTGGTTTCCCAAAAACCTTTCAGTGAACCATTTTTTCTTAGTGTGAGGAACATTTTAATAATCTAAAGAAACTTTTTCCTCACTATAAAGAACATTTTGTGCAATGGAAAGGTTCAGTGATGTTAAAGGTTCTTCATGGAACCATCAATGCCAATACAAAAACTTTATCTTAATACTGTAGGAACCTTACGTGCGTGTGTGTGTGTGTGTGTGTGTGTGTGTGTGTGTGTGTGTGTGTGTGTGTGTGTTTGTGACATATCAGGACACAAATTTGTATAATGACATAGGTATGACATAGGTATTACAAGGAGAGGGTGACTTATGGGGACATTACCCCATGTCCCCATTTTTCAAAAGGATTATAAATCATACAGAATGAGTTTTGTTTTGTTTGTTTTTCCGAGAAAGTAAAAATGTGCACTTTTCTGTGATGGGTAGGTTTAGGGGTAGGGGTAGTGCTGGGCGATAGAAAATGCGGTTTGTACAGTATAAAAACCATTACGCTTATGGAATGTCCCCACAATTCACAAAAACAAATGTGTGTGTGTGTGTGTGGTGTGTGTGTGTAGTTCAGAGTCATTTTGAAAGAATGTAAAGTGATGTGCTCTACATGAGTCTCTGGTTGAAAAATGAAAACATTGTTCAGAGAGTTGTTCAGCAGGGAAAAATTGACAACAAAAAAATCACTCCCTAAAACAAGGCCAGCATTATAATACAACATATAACAAGTGCATCTGTGAAAACTTGACACACTGAAGTGACTGAGACTATCTGAACTTATGGAACATAATCAAATAAAAAAGAAAATATACTGATGTAACCTGTGTGTGGTTTATTCTTCTAAACAAACAATTATGTCTATCAGATAAACATTTCTATATTGTTTTCATGCTCTAATCACGAGATCACTGTTTTATTTTCTCATACACAAAACCACCTCGACTCAACTAGATCTGAAAGCCAGTGTGTTCCAACACTCTTGTTCCTCACAGTGAAATATGAAGACGTGTGCCAAGTCTTACATTATACTGCATAGTAGTATTGTGGCAAAAAGCCTAGGAATTTGCTTACTCAAGCACCAGCGCATCTGCAGTGTCCTTTCCAAAGAAACAATAAGCAGTTAGGACACTGACAAGTGAAAGGAATATGACTAAATGTGCGCACTTGCACCACAGGAATGTGAGTTTAATCCTCCAGTAAGTTATGTTTTAATAAAAGGGGTATTTTCATATAGCAGCACACTGTGATTCCCTTGGTCCCACTCAAATCAAGAGTAATGACTTCAAAAGAAGCACAGGTTTAAAGACAAGATCCCTTTGCTGTATATGCAAAGACTTACTGACAGAATATGATCCATTACTACCCTTTCAGTGTTTCATTTACATTTTATACACAATATTGTCTGTTGCTCTATTTTTCCAGCAAAAACAGTTCCAAACAAATCCATTTTGTGTCTGGTCACTAAAGGTACTAGGTACTAGCATAAAGTGAAATCTCAGAAAATACTGTCCAATTATCGTTATCAGCAAAATCCCTCATTTGAAATTGTTTAGCTTTTAAGAACAAGCAGAGGAGATGCCGGTTTCTCCGGTAGTGAGCAGAACTAATGCGCAAATGGTAATCTCATCAGTTGTGATTTCAGCAAATCAGTTTGAGCAAACACTGACAGCGTGATTAATATTCATGAACCTAGCAGCTCATCAATCTTTAGTGTGTTGTGTATTATTATTAGTAGAATTAGTATTAGTATTATTATCTTTTAATAATAATTACTATTATGTTTTTTTTTTTTTTTTTTTACAGAAACACTGAATGACCAACAATATCTTAAGCACCACCACTCCTAAGTTTAGTTAAAATACATTCATACATGGCAAGTTTTAGTTCTATAATTACTAAAGTTATTTAATTAAATAGTGCTTATGTAAGCAATACGTTACAAGAGGCTGTGCTGAGTATTGCTTTTATAATACGGTTACCACACAATACAAATATTAAAGCCAAAAAATATGTATCAATGCAACTTTCATTGAGTAAAATCACTAAAAGCCTTCCTTCCACCAGAAAATATAGTCCCTAACCGTGAACAGCAACAGAAGTTACATTATTACGCCATTAGATGGAGGCAAATACTGTCTTTATGAGTGTATCAGTCAGTAGCATACGTGCGTCCCAATTCGCGTACTTATGCACTATTCTATGACGTTTTTAAGTATAAATAGTGTGAGTAGTGCGTTCACACTGAAAATTCCAAAAAGAAAAAGTACACTTTAAATACCCGGATGATGCACTAAATTAACGGAAAAAACGAAGTGTGGAATGTTGGACACTTCATGCACTCAACTGTCGCAGCTTTAATTACGTATGGAGGGGGAGGTGGTATCAAACTCCGATGTTAAATGACAAAATAACCTTATACAATTCACGCACTACATGGATGAGTGCATAGTGCACAAGTACATAGTGTATAAGTGCATAGTGCATAGTGCGCCATTTGGGACGCAACTAACGACTTTTATATTGAAAAGACTGAATTGCTGTGAAGGAACAAGACACAATTGACAAATGCTTTGACTAGCGCTGTCAGTCACAGGAAAACCTGTTAAAAGGACAAGATATTGAGATATTGCAGCGGACATTTAAACAGATTTTTTTAGGAAAATGCTAAATCTGAATGCAGGTAATAAACTCGCTCAATCAATCACTTTCTCACAATACTCTTCTGCATAATACAGTAAGCTTAGTGATGGTGACGTTGAAGTCGAGCGACTGTGGTGTAGTTCACCTACCTTTAGCTTTTTACTTCTGGCAACTGCATTTAGGCTTCAGACTTCATAAAAGTTATGTTCATCTTGATGGTCAAAACGTGTAAGTGTCATAACACAGAGCTTATTTTTTGCAAAAAATGCATAGGCTTTCGATCGAGGGAACCCATGCGCCGCTAACTTCCGGGTTGGCCTACAAAGTGACGTCATACCTGCACCACTCTATACTAGCTACTTTAATACTAGCCAATGGCAAATCTATTGCCAAGGTGTGCGAATGCGTAGCCGTACTTGTTTAATGTATATTTCTGTTTGTTTTTACCACCCGACAGACTTATTAACCAATAGCGTGAATTTACTGTGGCCCTACATGTTTGTACGACCAATTGAATATGGGGAAGTGTTTGGGACCCTGTTTTAAAACAGTTGTTATTTTTACAGTTCCGTTTGAAAACGCTATATTGGCACACAAATCACACACTGGTGCGAATTAAAATCCGAGAAGTACTTTATTATTAAGTGGGTTGTATCTGAACTCTGTAACTAGGTAGATCCAAAGTCCCTTTAAGACTTTAAGTGTTATTCTATAGTCTTTGGTAGATCTCCAGGAACAGGATTGGGCACTCCTGACTTATAGGCTAAACAGTCAATTATGGTATTAACTTACGTTTCTGTCAAAAGTTAGCCAGTTTTACTCCTACTGCAAAAAATGAAAAACGTTCAAAAAGAAGCAATGGCGGCAAGCTTGAAACTTCCCACATCACCAAGCGCCGAAAGCCGGTCTGGACTCCAGCGAAACAAAATGCGTGGAGTGGATCAAAGTGTTCTGTAATCAGCCGGCTCCAGCTCCACTCCAGGTTTTCTGTTCCCTCAGAAGTACGTGAAACCCACTCCGAGCGATCAAGCAAGACAGAAATTAGCATTGATATTCAAACATTTTTTCTTTCACAAAAATTAGCACTGATATTCTGCGATATATTTTTTATGATTTTTTTTTTTTAATAGGATGCTTAATTTATCCTTTTTTCATTTATAAAACATCGAATATGGTGTCTTTCTTAACATGTTCTTTACATATCTTAGAAATCACTAAGGTATTACATTACATAATCACATACTAATCGCATGCAGCATCAAGTATAGTAATCATAGCATCTATATAGTGTGCTTTGGGCTCAAACCAAATTTGTAGCAGTATACTGGATTGCTGTGAGTTTATCACTGGTCTGGGATCAGGGTGAGGTGATGAAGGCCTGGTCTACCTTTGCTCCCACTTCACAGGAGCACAATGAATTCTGTGACCCTTGAAGACGCAAATACCTTAACAGGATGAACTGGCCATTTTATTATTATTATATGTCCTTGTTTCCTGTAAAATAAAATACCTCCTCCACTCTTCAGGATGACTGGAGTTTAAATCATGGGTCATATAAGTAAACAGATGGCAGGTGGCTTTGAGAGAGGGTTCACGGTCAGCATTATTCTCTTAACAGAATATACATCAGGGAGTCTGATGACCCTAAAAAAATATATTGTAGGCATATTTTTAAACATTTTACAGTTTGAACTTTTTTAAAAACTAACTAAAGATCTAAATCATTTTAGTCTTTGTAGAGCACCATCAGTTTAATCATCCAGTGCAGATGCCTTAGATATGAAGTCCCTGCTATAATGGATACAAACTGCCACATCTCATCATAATACATATTTGTTTTCAAAGAAGAAACCACAAGAACACTCCTATATTAAATGTGACCATATTCACTTGTGAGAACAGCTGTCACAGTCTGGTGTTTCCAACAATGAAACAAGGACCAAGAAATAGATGACAGATTCTTCTCCATCTGGAAGCAATGTGCAGCTGTACATATGAGGACCAACGAGAATCACCCTTGGATTTGTGCACCATTAAAACTAATGGATGTGATGGATTTTTTTTTCTCTTCCACACACATGTACATATAAGACCATATGGACACAAAGGCATCTACATCTGCATTGAATCTTATTCTGGCCCCTAGAATGTACGTTCTTATTTCAGAGTTGAGAAATGTAAACAGAGCACTTCAATTCACAATCTGTCTCTGAAATGTATAGCAGAACACAATTTCTATATAGGAACCATTTGGCAATGCCTTAGGGCTCCTGTTAGCAGACTCGTATGTAAACAGGAATAAGGTAAAAAAAAAAAAAGTAAGATAACTTTCACATCTCAAGTTTTTTAATCCAAAGCAGGTTGGGCAAATCTGGAGTAGTTGTTTTACTGTGCTTTACTGACATCTAGTGGTTACAGTAATGTATAAATATGAAAATACAGGAGACCACTCTGGGAAATTAAAGGGGAGATGCAAAAATATGTCATAATTTCTTGTGCTAAAATGTACAGAAAATAAATCACAAAGCATGACCCCCAAGTTTAAAGCTGCCCCAAGTTGCTGACTGAAGCCTCTGCCAAAGCAGTTTAGTTATCGCCAAGGCTTGAGTCACAAAGGACAGCTGTAGAAAAAATCATAATCAGAAGCACATTATTGAAAGCTAAAAAGCTTGCCAACTTCAGACTGACATGCAAAATGACATTTTTTTTCAGCCTTCAAAGCTGGCACATTTCAACAAAATACCACAGAACTGACTATGTTGTTGGCAGCATTTGGGCACAATGTGAAAAAAGACAGAGAAAGTGGCTACAGAACAACTAAGCAATTGTCATTTCAGTATATTTCTGTGGAACTTTGCTCTTTTTGAAGAATTTTGGTTAACTAGGATTCTTTATGAGTCATCCGTTCATTGTGGCCACCCACACTGGCAAAACAAACACTGCTAATCCATACGAAATTGAATATTTGTATCTATGTAAAGCTTTGGCTGTATTTGCCACTGCTTTTCCTCTTACATTATTGTAAGAGGAACAGCAGAAGTTATTAAATGTGTATGACATTCTATAGGAAGCGCTTTAGAAAATGGTTATGTAGTACATTGAGACATTTTTTTCCCCCACACAGTCTTCTTACTACCGACATTTTTTTAAGGAATTATACAGTTTTAATAGGGGAATATAACAATTCAGAAAGACATCGGAAGAAAATCTAATTAAAGGGTTAGTTCACCCAAAAATGAAAATGTCATTAATGACTCTCCCTCATGTCGTTCCAAACCCGTAAGACCTCCGTTCATCTTTGGAACACAGTTGCATAAAGTCGTAGTTTTTGTTATTTTTGGAACAAAATGTATTTTCGATGCTTCAAAAAATTCTAACTAACCCACTGATGTCACATGGACTATTTTGATGATGTTTTTATTACCTTTCTGGACATGGACAGTATACCGTACATACATTTTCAATGGAGGGACAGAAAGCTCTCGGACTAAAACTAAAATATCATAAACTGTGTTCTGAAGATGAACGGAGGTCTTACGGGTTTGGAATGACATGAGGGTGAGTCATTAATGACATCATTTTTATTTTTGGGTGAACTAACCCTTTAAGCACACACTACACATACCTTTCAAAAGTTTGGGCTCAGTAAGAATTTAAAGAAATAAATACTTCTATTCAACAAGGATGCATTAAAGGATAAATATTAATAAATATCCTAACGCATCCAAGCTTTATGATGGCACTGAACAGGGGTCATGTGTATGATCTGAAGAAAGTGTCTGAAGCGAAGGCCTTTCTTCATATGTTGAATATGGAAGGCGATCTAGTGGAAGCTAGATATTTTACTTCATAACTTGTTAAATATGGATTTTTTTATTTTTTTTACACAAACGCATCACTTTGCTTCAGAAGGCCTTAATTAACCCCCCAGAGCCATGTGGAGTACATGTTTATGATGGATGGATGGATGTGGATGGAGACACTTTCTTCAGCACATACACGTGATCCCCGTTTACTGCCATTATAAAGCTCAGATGAGTCAGGATATTTATTAAAATATCTTCAATTGTGTTCATCAGAAAGAAGAAAGTCGTATACACATAGGAAGGCTTGGGTGTGAGAAAAGCTTGGGCTATTTTTCATTTGAAAGTCAACTAATCCTTTAAAATGTGAAAATAAAAAAATAAACATTTATATTTCAAATGAATGCTGCTCTTTTGAGCTTTCTATTCAACAAAATATCCAGGGAAAAATGTACACAAAAGATCAAGCAGAAAAACTGTTTTAAACATTGATTTTTTTTTTTTCTCTAATATAGAAAATAGTAGAATGATTTCTATAGGACCATGTGACACAGAAGTTTGGAGTAATGGCTACTGAAAATTCAGCTTTGCCATCATAGGGTTAAATTACATTTCTACAGAAGAGGATTAGGGCCAAGCAATAAAAAAATAAAACCATCTCGAGATTAAACTTGTTAAATTTCGAGAAAAGTCTAAATAAAATGTTGCGAATAAACTCATTAAATTACAAGAAAAAACTCATTAAATTGAGAAAAAAAGTCAAGAAAATGTTGAGAATAAAGTCATTAAATTACGAGAAAGTCCTTACATTACGAGAACAAATTTGTTAAATTATGAGAAAAAAAAAGTTGTTAATTTGAGAAAAAAGTCGAGACGTTGAGAATAAAGTCATTAAATTACAAGAAAGTCCTTACATTACGAGAACAAATTTGTTAAGTTACGAATTTGTTATAAATTTATCAATTTTTCTCGTAATTTAATTACTTTATTTTCAACATTTTATCTCGACTATTTTTCCCTCAATTTAACATTTTTCTCATAATTTAACAAATTTGTTCTCATAATCTTAACTTTTTTCTCGTAATTTAATTACTTTATTCTAAACATTTTATCTAAACCTTTTTTTTTTAAATTTAACAACTTTAACCTCGAGATGGTTTTATTTTTTTCATCATTGCTTGGCCCTAATCCTCTTCCGTACATTTCTATTTTAAACTATTATTATTATTTTTTTAATTAAATGTACTTTAATGTACTTTACTCTAAAGTTTGAAAATATTACCGTTTTACTGCATTTTTGATCTTGCCAAGCATAAGAGAGACTTCTTTAAAACTGACCCCAAACTTTTGAACTGTAATGCAAGTACGAGAGATTTTAAACAAATAAAATGTCTTATGCAAATGTCTTGCCAGGCTTGTTGCAAACTAAACATTAAACAAAAGACAGAAAGAAACACAAAAGCTTGAACGTTTTTCAGATGAGTTTATTATAATTGCTCCCCTCATATCCCAGTCTGTGGTTTCTTACAATTATCATTCAACTAGCCATATGAAAAACACTGAACACTATTGTCTGATTAAGCATATCCTTACAGTCTGCACTGGTAATGACCTGCGTTTCTTTCTGTCTGTATCTCATAGGTCAAGCTGCTGAATTTAAGAAATGAACCAATAATATGCATCCATTAAAAAAAAAAAAAACATGTAATCCACTCGCAAGCATGAACACTAATGATTTGCAGAGAGAGACGAAGAGGTATTTTACAGGGATATTTAGGACTAATACTACAAACAGCAAAATAACCGAACACTGGAAACCTGAGAGACTCGCTGAGTTTGATATGCCAACGTGAAATCTTTTCAATACTGTACAGTCATACAATACTTTCCACTTATTTGAGCTCTCAGATCTACGGCCACTTTTTATACGAGAGCTAGATTAACAATAACAAAAACTAGTCGAAACAGAGAACATCGCAAGATGACCCCCAACAAAGCTGAAAATACCTCTTAAGAAAAACATTCTGCCCAACCAAGAGTTTTTTTTTTCTCATTTGCTGATCCATCCTACAGTAAACAAATTAACAAAAAAAAAAAAAAAAAAAATCAGAATCAAAACACCAAGAGGAACCCAAATGCAAAGATACATTAGCAACGTTCCTCATTTCTACATCAAAAAAGGAATTTCAGAGTAAATAAAAATGCTTTACTACAAAATACTATATTTTTATGAGCCAAATGCAAACTGTGCCCTTAAAGTGGGGGAACTAATAAAGCCTTTATACCAGTAAACAAGCCAGGTGCATGTAAGATGCTATAGAGCGTGAACTCTAAAGAAATTGTTGATATTGAAGCCCTTTAGTGCACACACTGTGCCTGTCCGTAAGTACAAAAAATAAGCTAATTTATGCAGCATAAAAATTTGTTGTATAGCAAAGCTACTGTAAACAGTGTTTGTTACAGAGGGCGTTCATTACTGCTGAATCACAGCAGGTTTGCCAATGCAAAGCTCAAAGGCCCTTCTTATAATCATCTTCCCTTACTACTAAAAAGATGTAACAAAGGTATTAGGTTATTGCTTTGCTACCAAAATAAGTGTTAATTATGGAGGGACAAATGCTGTAAACTTAAACTAAAGAAAACCTGGAACGTTTCTGGAAAGTTCGGGTGGAGTAAAACTACATAGAATTAATTAAAAAAACAAAACAAAAAAAGGTTTTGCAATTCAGATCAACTACATTATATTTGGTCATTTGGTCTGGTTTAAATGTCAGTAAAATTTAGTCTGTTTTCTGCCTTAGGATCGCTAGTTGCCGGTCACCCCAACAAGTGCCAAGCTGTTAGAGCGACTTTCAGACAAACCCTAGCCTACCTGAGACACACAGGCTTTGGCACGAATGTAGATGTACCAAAAGCCGGCAAACTAGTCAGTGAGATTCATAGAGGTAATCTTCTATGGCTGCTGCCTGATTTGCAACAGTTTAAGGCCCGTTGGCATGAATAAAAAGGTTTCTGCAATAAGTAGAGCTTTAAAAAACTATTCTCATTTTTAATAATGAATGATAAAAGTGCATCTGTATAATGAAAAAGGAATGACTGAGGGGGGAAATAATAAAGAACAAGCGTGCAGGAAACCCTTTGTGATATGAAATATCCTGATTAGACAACACCTCATGAGACAGGTCAAAAGGTCCAGCATCTTTACTGTTTAACACAAATGATTCTAGGTGGTTTGTGAAGGCTGTGGCTTTGGTGACTTTTAGAACTAAAATGTAATATTTGTGGTATAGAGGCCCTCACTCAACCAGCCGTCAGCTTCTGTTCATTATGAGCTCATGGGCTTGATGGCAATGGGACACTCCTCCCCCATGGCAGCCAACACAGAGACCTGCAAGAGAGAAAGAAGTCACATAAATCAACTTTTTCAAAATGAAATGGTCAAACACTAGGATTACTTTTAAAGGTATATACACCACAATACAACAATCACTAGTCATTTTGCAAATGCCTTAATAAACGTATAGTTTATGGAGTGTGGCTTCACCCAAAAATGAAATTTCAGTCATTAATTACTCGCCCACATGTCGTCCCAAAACCGTAAGACCTTCGTCTTTGGAACACAAATTAAGACATTTTTGATGAAATCCAAGAGGTTTTTTTTTTTTTATCTCCCATATAAAGCAATGAAATTACCACATTCAAGGTCTAGAGAAGTTTCCAGGTTCTATGTCAGAACACTGGCTCATTACTGGCCGAGGCCATTCACGTGAGCAGCACGGCGTATGCATGTGATGCTGACGCAGGAACCGGCCAATACAGAGTCGGCATTCTGACATAGAACCTGGAAGCTCTGCAATCCGTCTTCAATGTAAACTGCGTAGGAGAATGACAGGGTAGAGAAGAACTGAATTGTTGAATAAAGTCATTATTTGTGTTTTTGCTCAAAAAAGTATTCTCGTCACTTAAAAATGTTGAACCACTGTAGTCACGTTGACCATTTTAACAATGTCTTTAATACTTTTCTGGATATTAAATGTGGTAATGTCATTGCTTTCTATGTGAGATCAATTTCATCAAAAATATCTTAAGGGTTTGGAACGACATGAGGGCGAGTAATTAATGACATTTCATTTTTTATTGAACTAACCGATATAACAATTTCCCTACATTTATTTTCTATTTCAAAAATCGGGATGTACATCACAATGCATAAGAGAAGATTTATCGCAACTTTAAAGTAAATACTTAGCCAATACCTGTATAACTGAAACTAAAACAGAATGTTTAAAAAACTAATTCATGTGTTTAACAGTGGGTCCACAAATTATGTTTTGACCTCAAACTATGTGAAAGTTGTATTAAGCGTTACCGCTAATAAGCTAAAAGAGGCTAAAGTTCAGCTAATGTTTGACCATGACCATTCTACATTAAAATGTATTAAGTAAAATTTAATGGCAATATAAAGCTGTAAGTACATCACTAATGGTTTTATAATTTGAATGGATATGCAATGTAGGAAGGAGGAACAATAATAATGTAAATGCATTAAATTATACTATACGCATGTTATCAAAAGGCAGCACTCAATTTTATACAATACTGCTGCGTTTACACCATGTCAATTACTAAATGACAACCTGGATGTTCTAGTTACAGACTCAGGATGTACATGTTTCCAAGGCAACACTTAAAGGGTTAGTTCACCCAAAAATGAAAATAATGTTATGAATCTTTTGTGTCGAATCGTGATTCGCATCGTGTGTCAAACCGCCAAACTGCTGAAATCATGTGACTTTGGCGCTCCGAACCACTGATTCGACACAAAAGATTCATAACGCTCTGAAGCTTCCTGAAGCAGTGTTTTGAAATCGGCCATCACTATAAACGTTTTTTTTTTTTGGGGCGCACCAAAAATATTCTCATCGCTTTATGATATTAATATTGAACCACTGTACTCACATGAACTGATTTAAATGTTTTTAGTACCTTTATGGATCTTGAGAGAGGACTTGTCATTGCTGCCAATGCAGGCCTTGCCGAGCCATCGGATTTCAACAAGATTCGAAGGTGAACGAAGGTCTTACGGGTGTGGAATGGCATGAGGGTGAGCATTTTTGGGTGAACTAACCCTTTAACTCCAAAACATATCCATGTAATTGGAGTATTCAATAGACCACAATACAACAAGCACTAGTCATTTTGCAAATGCCTTAATAAACGTATAGTTTATAGAGTGGGACTTCAGATAGTTATTCAACTGTGCTAGCTACATTAAACTACTGCATGTCTTTTGTTTATTTTTCAGGTTATTCTTGCACTAAAGCATTAAAAATAATCAAAAAAAAAGCTGTCGTTTTGATAGTTTCCACATGATGTTGTAAGATAGAGTAAGATAAGAAGTCAGAGCACTCAAATTTAGAGTTTACAAATTGTAATCACAAGATCTACGAGGACATGAATGCTTTTTACAAGTCAGAATCTCATAATTATGTTAATTGCGACATGGTGTGAACCCGTGATCAGGCTCTATATCCACTAAGAGCAAGACTGAAGACCAGTGATCTAAATTAAATTAATAAAGCCTCTCATCTAAAATGTGTATTTAAAAAAAAATTAACTAGCTCACAGCATACAAACTCATGTGAATTTGAAAGCGTGTAACAGGTACAAACCAGGAATTCATCCCCAGATTCAAATTTGCTCTCTATTTCTTTGCCTAGATCCCCATCAGGCAGCTTGAGGTCCTCACGCAGATCTCCATTATCCTTCAGCAGGGAAAGGTAGCCATCGGTAATGCCAACCAGCTGTGCCAAAGGAAAGGCAGAAAAGGCACATTATTTCAAAAAGCCATAGAATAGATCAAATATAGACATTTTCTGTGCAGTGCAAATTCCTGAAGACAATAGTTTAGTACAAATTACATTCATTATTCAATCATTAAACTCTGGATATGCAAACATTGAAAAATGAGGCCTAAGGTTGATTACGGGTTGAACTTACTTGATAGTCCAGTCTCTTGATATTCGGGACATCCATGTTGTGGGTGGAGGGACAGATATCTTCATTTTTCTTTCCAGTAAATATGTCAATTCCAACCAAGTGCACCTGAAAAGGAAATTAAGCCAATGCATTTAGGAATTTTAATGATTACCGATTCAATAATATGCAATGTATTATGAAATATGACCTTTAAACATAAGCCTTTGGCAGCAAGTTTATTAATTTGATACCTTAGCATGTCCATGCTTGCCAGTCTTGGAAGTAGACATCTCCACAATCTTACATGGACGTCCCTTTAGCACCACAAAGCCGTTCTTACGCAGAGCACTGCACTGCATGGGGAAGGTAAGAGAAGCCCCAGCATCTCCACTGGTGAAATCAGTATCAAGGTCAGCCATGATGGGTTAATAGAAAGGGATTCTGTTCGCAGAAGAAAATGGAATAATTACCAGTCATGTAATATGGTATTTACATCAAGGATTACAGCTGGTATCAGATAGTAATACTGTTTTATTTTAATATATACGGTTATTTGCATGGTACTACCATGGTGCTATGCTCAAAAAACTAGTACCACGGTACATTTACAAAAGCATTACATTTTGGTACTTTTAAATAAATATTTCACCGCGCAAAAAAATAATAATAATAAATTAAATAGTCAATTTTCATTTCTTCTGTGGAACATAAGAGAATATGAGAGAAATTACAACAGACGTCAATGATGACCAAAACTCGTGTTCAACAGAGGGAAAGTCACACAGATTCGGAACGACACGAGGCGAGGGCAAGGAAATGACGGAATTTGGGTGAACTATCCCTTTAAGTGTGGTTAAACATTCGCACATTTGCAAAAATAACGATACAAATATCAATTTGTTTGTTAATGTGTAAATATTAGACTTAGAGAGCACGTTAAAGCTAAAATAACATTTGGGTGCTCTTAATAGACCGTAACTTAAACTTGACTACGAACTCAATGCCATTGTTGTAACGTAAATATGAACAAATCCACCACTTATTAACCATCAACTACAAACTACCACGAGCTGGACACACACAAAAAGCGCGTACAGTTAAACTTCGCCGAATCTAAAGCAGTCGGAGCCGTTTAAGGGTTTGGGCTGGATGAATGGCTCACTTTACAGCTGCACGTAAAGTTAACCGGAACTAATGAGTTGACCGATTCATTTAAAGAGCGTTTATTAGCTCACAAACATATAAATCTTTCTTTTGCTCGGGAATAAACCCTTATCATGGCACATCGTTCGTAAAGGAGTAAACAGAGATGTTCGCATCGGAATCAAGAACTTTTGTCAGGCCGTTATGCTGCTCTTTCTAGCTTTGCATCAGCTTGACACACATGCAAAATAAAATAACTCCCCACCCAGACGCTCTGATCACACAATCGACCGCTTCGGGGCACCGTCTTGAATCGTCAAATCCTCTTCCAGAGTTGTATTCACCCACTGTACTGTATTCAGAGGATTCGTCTATAAATGTTGCGATGCTGTAGCAGAGAGCATTGAAAACGCCAGTCATTCCCTTCCAACAAAAGGCGGAGAGATCTGCGCATGCGCGTGCACCTTTACGGCAACGAGATTCTCATGCACGAGGAGAAACTGCCACAGCTGCGTAGTGCTCAAATTTAAGCAGAAAAACAATTATGAACCAAAAAAACAATTCACGACAGAGTACAACTTTAAGAGTCAACGTACAAAAATATCAAACCACTGTTCTGGCCAACGAATGTTGTAATTGAAAAAATAAGTTAAGTAGCCTACATTTAGCCTATCATTGAAAACACGTGGCAACTTGCTTCGACCTGTCATTTTCGAAACGTACCCTTGTCCTGACTGAGAGCACACTTTTTCTGAAACCCAACCTCATTGTGTAGTTGGATGTATGCCAGTATTGTGTTTGCTCTGCCCATCATACAAAAAATGGAGCTTATAATGGAGTTCATTATTTGCTCTGTAGGCTACTATAAACTACCAAAAAGTTCAATTCATTAGAGAAGAAATTTGAAGACTAGGCCTTGTTCCACCTTTTTCAACAATTATTAGAATATTAGCAGAATACTTTCTCAAAGACTGTGTGACACAATCCTTGTGATTAGATTTCAAAAAAGCCTGTATTAAAACACAACAGTTTTATTAAATTGATTCGCAATATTACTGTTTTTACAGTATTTTTGATGAAATAAATGCAGCCTTGGTGACTAAATAAGACACTTACCAACCCCAAACTTTTTAACAATAGAGTAAACGTAACATTCACTGCATATTTGCAATAAGCTTCCAGGTACTTTGACAATCATCAAACTGCCATGAAGTATAATAGAAACCGATTAAAAGACACAGGGTTTCAGCACCATTGTGTTTTTAAAGGCTTTCCTATATCATTTAATATAATAAAATTCAAGGGTCTTCTATTCTGCAAAATTATAAAGTAATTGTTAACAATCTTAGAATTTTTTTAGATATCTAGCAAAACAAATAATTAAGGTTGTTTTGAAGTTGGAATGGTTTACTTTAAAACATGGGTAATTTTATAATGGAAAAAAATACACAAATGTAATCCAACCATTGTAACTCTAAAACAAAATGTAAGAAATTCTTACATTTTGTCTTTGAATATTTAATTTAAAATATCTATCATACAACCATACTACCATATTAATTATGTAATGCATTGAAGTTTGTATAACATTCTTTCAGTTGATTTATATCTCACAAATCTCAGGTGACACATAGAATTCTCTCCATATTGAACTGAAAAGACAAATCACTTTAAATTTGCCACCATCAATATCACTAATTAAATACACTGAAGAAAATGATACCTTTAAAAAATATCTTTAACAGATATATAACTTTGGGAATATAAAAATAATATACAATCATCTAAATTCAACATCAGCTGCGCCAAAGCCAGTGCATGTCTATATTGTGCACCATCTCTCACGATTATGCAGTTGTGTTTAGTTAACCTCTAGACTAATTATTTCCTGTCAAATGAGTTCTGCATGAGGTTCAGTGGAATATACAGCAGTTCAGTTCTGTGACTGCAGTAACAAGGTTCATTTCACAGTTGCCATAAACTAACTGTCCTCCTTCAGGCCTCTGTAGAGCTCTTGAGCTGCACCATCTCAGCCTCTTCTTGAGGTTTGGAAGGAGGGGCTCCACGTTTGTGGTGGAAAACCGCTGCTATCTCCTCAAAAGTCTTCCCTTTTGTTTCAGGTACACGCAAATAGATAAAAACGGTGAAACCGAACAGGAGTACTGCAAAAATGACAAAGACGTAGCTTCCACAAAGACCCTAGGGACCAAAGCAAAGTTAGAGTTATTCTTATTTTGAAAACCTTATAGCATGTAATGATACTGCACAATAGTGAAGATCCAGGTAACTCTTACCTCTAAGTAAGGAAAAAACATGGCAATTATGAAATTGCATGTCCAGTTGCAACACCCAGCTAATGCTATGGCTGCTGGACGTGGCCCCTGACTGAAGAGCTCTGCCACGATGAACCATGGGATTGGTCCAGGCCCGATCTCAAAGAAAGACACGAACAAGAATATGGCCGTCATACTGAGGTAGCTCATCCATGAGTAAACATCCTGAAAAGCAGAATAAAGAGAGAGAATTATGTAACAAACACAGAACAGCAACTCAGTCCTGCTCTGTCTCATGACAATTTCAGATACTCTAGTCTAGCTCATGAATTTGAGTTTTCTCCATTGTATAAATGTTGCCTTTCTTTCATATTTAAAAATGCAAATCATACCTGAAATGCCAGGCCCACTGTCATGGCCACTGCACAGCAGCACATTCCTCCCAACCCAACCAGAGTAAGAGTTCGTCTGCCCGTTCTGTCCACCAAGATCACCTGTAGAACACGCATGCAAACACATGAATCACAAGAATTATCTATGATTGCCTAGCTATGATTCAGACCCCCGGTTTCACAGACTAAAATGCATGTTTGAGCTGTCTTAACTGAAAGCAACTTGCACTAACAAATCTTATGTCAGTGCCATTGTTTTGCCATATACTGACATCTAGTGGTTATGAAGCACTGAACCAACACATGCTATATAGGTTGTAATGCTATTTGTATATTTATCTATATGTACTGTAATTAGTTTTTATTATTAATTTAATAATTAATCAAAATATTTTATTTATTTACTGTTAATAATCACAGTTCAGCCCCTGGTTACCAAGATAAAATGAAAAGTATTTGGCTGGTCATGTGATCACAACATGAAGCGACCCTTTCCATAAATTTTTTTAAGCTGTTTTTTTCTCACAGTTCATATTTCTTTTCTAATAATTGTGTATTTATACCTCACAATTCTGACTTTTTTTCTCATAATTCTGAATTTATATCTCACAATTCCTACTTTTATCTCACAATTGTGAATTAATATCACAATTCTGATGTTTTTCTCGCAATTATGAGTTTATCTCAAAATTCTGACTTTTTTTCTCATAATTAAGAGTTTATATTTCAATTCAGATTTTTTCCTCACATTTGTGAATTTATATCTCACAATTCTGACTTTTTTTCCCTCATAATTATGAGTTTATATCTAAATTCAGAATTGTTCCTCACATTTGTGAATTTATATCTCAAAATTATGACTTTTTTCACAATTGCGAGTTTATATCTCACAATTCTGACTTTTTTTCTCACAATTACGAGTTTATATCTCACAATTCTGACTTTTTTCCCCTCATAATTACGAGTTTATATCTCAATTCAGATTTGTTCCTCACATTTATGAATTTATAGCTCAAAATTATGACTTTTTTCACAATTGCGAGTTTATATCTCACAATTCTGACTTTTTTTCTCACAATTATGAGTTAATATCTCACAATTCTGACTTCATATCTCAATTCAGATTTGTTCCTCACATTTGTGAATTTATAGCTCAAAATTATGACTTTTCTCACAATTGCGAGTTTATATCTGACAATTATGACTTTTTTTTGCTCACAATTATGAGTTTATATCTCACAATTATGACTTTTTTTCTCACAATTATGAGTTTATATCTCACAATTATGACTTTTTTCTCACAATTATGAGTTTATATCTCACAATTATTATTTTTCTCACAATTATGAGTTTATATCTCACAATTATGACTTTTTTTCTCACAATTATGAGTTTATATCTCACAATTATGACTTTTTTTCTCACAATTATGAGTTTATATCTCACAATTCTGACTTTTTTCCCCTCATAATTACGAGTTTATATCTAAATTCAGATTTGTTCCTCACATTTATGAATTTATAGCTCAAAATTATGACTTTTTTTCACAATTGCGAGTTTATATCTCACAATTCTGACTTTTTTCCCCTCATAATTACGAGTTTATATCTAAATTCAGATTTGTTCCTCACATTTGTGAATTTATAGCTCAAAATTATGACTTTTTTCACAATTACGAGTTTATATCTCACAATTCTGACTTTTTTCCCCTCATAATTACGAGTTTATATCTAAATTCAGATTTGTTCCTCACATTTATGAATTTATAGCTCAAAATTATGACTTTTTTCACAATTACGAGTTTATATCTCACAATTCTGACTTTTTTTCTCAAAATTGCGAGTTTATATCTCACAATTCTGACTTTTTTCCCCTCATAATTACGAGTTTATATCTCAATTCAGATTTGTTCCTCACATTTATGAATTTATAGCTCAAAATTATGACTTTTTTCACAATTACGAGTTTATATCTCACAATTCTGACTTTTTTTCTCACAATTACGAGTTTATATCTCACAATTCTGACTTTTTTCCCCTCATAATTACGAGTTTATATCTAAATTCAGATTTGTTCCTCACATTTATGAATTTATAGCTCAAAATTATGACTTTTTTCACAATTACGAGTTTATATCTCACAATTCTGACTTTTTTTCTCACAATTATGAGTTAATATCTCACAATTCTGACTTCATATCTCAATTCAGATTTGTTCCTCACATTTGTGAATTTATATCTCAAAATTATGACTTTTTTTACAATTGCGAGTTTATATCTCACAATTCTGACTTTTTTCCCCTCATAATTACGAGTTTATATCTAAATTCAGATTTGTTCCTCACATTTGTGAATTTATAGCTCAAAATTATGACTTTTTTCACAATTACGAGTTTATATCTCACAATTCTGACTTTTTTCCCCTCATAATTACGAGTTTATATCTAAATTCAGATTTGTTCCTCACATTTGTGAATTTATAGCTCAAAATTATGACTTTTTTCACAATTACGAGTTTATATCTCATAATTCTGACTTTTTTCCCCTCATAATTACGAGTTTATATCTAAATTCAGATTTGTTCCTCACATTTGTGAATTTATAGCTCAAAATTATGACTTTTTTCACAATTACGAGTTTATATCTCACAATTCTGACTTTTTTCCCCTCATAATTACGAGTTTATATCTAAATTCAGATTTGTTCCTCACATTTATGAATTTATAGTTCAAAATTATGACTTTTCTCACAATTGCGAGTTTATATCTGACAATTATGACTTTTTTTTGCTCACAATTATGAGTTTATATCTCACAATTATGACTTTTTTTCTCACAATTATGAGTTTATATCTCACAATTATGACTTTTTTCTCACAATTATGAGTTTATATCTCACAATTATTATTTTTCTCACAATTATGAGTTTATATCTCACAATTATGACTTTTTTTCTCACAATTATGAGTTTATATCTCACAATTATGACTTTTTTTCTCACAATTATGAGTTTATATCTCACAATTCTGACTTTTTTCCCCTCATAATTACGAGTTTATATCTAAATTCAGATTTGTTCCTCACATTTATGAATTTATAGCTCAAAATTATGACTTTTTTCACAATTACGAGTTTATATCTCACAATTCTGACTTTTTTTCTCACAATTATGAGTTAATATCTCACAATTCTGACTTCATATCTCAATTCAGATTTGTTCCTCACATTTGTGAATTTATAGCTCAAAATTATGACTTTTTTTACAATTGCGAGTTTATATCTCACAATTCTGACTTTTTTCCCCTCATAATTACGAGTTTATATCTAAATTCAGATTTGTTCCTCACATTTGTGAATTTATAGCTCAAAATTATGACTTTTTTCACAATTACGAGTTTATATCTCACAATTCTGACTTTTTTTCTCACAATTATGAGTTAATATCTCACAATTCTGACTTCATATCTCAATTCAGATTTGTTCCTCACATTTGTGAATTTATAGCTCAAAATTATGACTTTTTTCACAATTACGCGTTTATATCTCACAATTCTGACTTTTTTCCCCTCATAATTACGAGTTTATATCTAAATTCAGATTTGTTCCTCACATTTGTGAATTTATAGCTCAAAATTATGACTTTTTTCACAATTGCGAGTTTATATCTCACAATTCTGACTTTTTTTCTCACAATTATGAGTTAATATCTCACAATTCTGACTTCATATCTCAATTCAGATTTGTTCCTCACATTTGTGAATTTATATCTCACAATTATGACTTTTTTTCTCACAATTATGAGTTTATATCTCACAATTATGACTTTTTTTCTCACAATTATGAGTTTATATCTCACAATTCTGACTTTTTTCCCCTCATAATTACGAGTTTATATCTAAATTCAGATTTGTTCCTCACATTTATGAATTTATAGCTCAAAATTATGACTTTTTTCACAATTGCGAGTTTATATCTCACAATTCTGACTTTTTTTCTCACAATTATGAGTTAATATCTCACAATTCTGACTTCATATCTCAATTCAGATTTGTTCCTCACATTTGTGAATTTATAGCTCAAAATTAGGACTTTTCTCACAATTGCGAGTTTATATCTCACAATTCTGACTTTTTTTCTCACAATTATGAGTTAATATCTCACAATTCTGACTTCATATCTCAATTCAGATTTGTTTCTCACAATTATGAGTTTATATCTCACAATTCTGACTTTTTTCCCCTCATAATTACGAGTTTATATCTAAATTCAGATTTGTTCCTCACATTTATGAGTTTATATCTCACAATTATGACTTTTTTTCTCACAATTATGAGTTTATATCTCACAATTCTGACTTTTTTCCCCTCATAATTACGAGTTTATATCTAAATTCAGATTTGTTCCTCACATTTATGAATTTATAGCTCAAAATTATGACTTTTTTCACAATTGCGAGTTTATATCTCACAATTCTGACTTTTTTTCTCACAATTATGAGTTAATATCTCACAATTATGACTTTTTTCCCCCTCATAATTACGAGTTCATATCTCATTTCAGATTTGTTCCTCACATTTATGAATTTATAGCTCAAAATTAGGACTTTTCTCACAATTGCGAGTTTATATCTCACAATTCTGACTTTTTTTCTCACAATTATGAGTTAATATCTCACAATTCTGACTTCATATCTCAATTCAGATTTGTTCCTCACATTTGTGAATTTATAGCTCAAAATTAGGACTTTTCTCACAATTGCGAGTTTATATCTCACAATTCTGACTTTTTTTTGCTCACAATTATGAGTTTATATCTCACAATTATGACTTTTTTTCTCACAATTATGAGTTTATATCTCACAATTATGACTTTTTTTCTCACAATTATGAGTTTATATCTCACAATTCTGACTTTTTTCCCCTCATAATTACGAGTTTATATCTAAATTCAGATTTGTTCCTCACATTTATGAATTTATAGCTCAAAATTATGACTTTTTTTCTCACAATTATGAGTTTATATCTCACAATTCTGACTTTTTTCCCCTCATAATTACGAGTTTATATCTAAATTCAGATTTGTTCCTCACATTTGTGAATTTATAGCTCAAAATTATGACTTTTTTCACAATTACGAGTTTATATCTCACAATTCTGACTTTTTTTCTCACAATTATGAGTTTATATCTCACAATTATGACTTTTTTCCCCTCATAATTACGAGTTTATATCTAAATTCAGATTTGTTCCTCACATTTGTGAATTTATAGCTCAAAATTATGACTTTTTTCACAATTACGAGTTTATATCTCACAATTCTGACTTTTTTTCTCACAATTATGAGTTTATATCTCACAATTATGACTTTTTTCCCCCTCATAATTACGAGTTCATATCTCAATTCAGATTTGTTCCTCACATTTGTGAATTTATATCTCACAATTCTGACTTTTTTCTCACAATTGCAAATATATATCTTACAATTGACAAAAGACTTTTTTTCTCACTATTTGAAGTTTAACTCGCAATTCTGACACAATATAACTTTTCTCATAATTGTTAGATATAAACTCGCAATTGTGAGTTATAAAGTCAGAATTGTGAGATATTAACACGTGGCAGAATCTCAAGTGAGATTATATATAAACCATATTTTTCAAAATGACTATTCATTTCTTTAGAACTTAAACCTTTCTAAGGAAAAAAAAAAAGCTCTTCAATCAGAAAATGACTGTCTAAAATTCATCAAAACTTGTTCTGAATGGATTATTTGATTAAGAGTAGCTATTGACTCATCACTCAAAGCTGTTTTCACTTGCAGGCTGCCCTTGAACTAGCAGAGATAAACACCACAAAGTCCCGATAACATATGGCTGCTCTCCAGCTCTATGAGCCGACAGACCTCTCCAGATCCAGCAGTTATCAGATTCAAGGTGAGGTGTCTCACTGCTGGGTTCTATTATGTAGCATAGTATGTAAAACATGAGCATGATTGATAATATCCACGAAAAAATATATAAATTTAACCTAAATAGATGACAAAATTTGATTATAGTGCTAAAGAGTGTTGTTCTGCCTTTTTTAACTGTAACAATTGAAAGCTTTTGTCTAAAGAAACATGCTCTCAACTGAGTTGGAATTATCTACAATATCAGTCTGGAGTTACTGTCAAAAAGCATTAAAGGAAAGTAAAACCCAAGAGGCAACAGCACTCTGCTGTTTCTAAGAGACGAGAGCCTGTTCCTCAGCAGCCAGTGTTTGCCTTTAAATTAGTGTCTGTTTACCGACACAAGGGTGAAAATGATGTTTATAACTCCCACTCCAATAGTGGCATACACAGGCTGACCGACCCCAGCAGTCTGGAAGATCGAAGTAGAGTAATAAAAGATCTAGAAAAAAAAGACAAAGACAAGAACAAATATTACTGTTAGTAATGCGGCCCATAAAACTTAAATCGAAATGTTTTTTTTTCAATAAAATGGGAGTAGGTAGGTTGAACGTACAGCGTTGATCCCAGAGAACTGCTGGGAAAAGTGCATCATGAGGGCCACAAAGAGCTGCTGGCGGTACACAGAGGAACGGAGTAGCCGCCAGATGGACATTTTCGCCTCTTTCATGGCCTCCTCCTTCTCTGCCTGCATCTCTGCTATGTCTTTTGAGGTGTCGTAATCTCCCTTCAGCCTTTTCAGATCTACAAAAGGAAAAAGGATGGCAAAAACTCAGCATCATTATTTTGTCTGATCTTCGGGGAAGTTCAGAATGAAGGCCTGTTGACACCAAAAGCAATAATTATAACGATAACTAAGCTATTTTTTACGTTTTAAAAATCACAACTCTAAGACAATAGCAGAGTCCACATCACAACTAACGACTTCGACATAGGAACAATATTGTAATATTTTTTTTTTTTTTCATAATTTTATTGAAGAACATTTTTTTTCCAGCGGGTGAACCATAAAAACATTGACAGTCTGTTGGTGTAGATGCTAATATCATTATCATTATAGTGTTCATTTTTGGTGTGAAAGGGCCTTTAGAGAGAAGAGAATTAATTCATTTAACATTCAAATTATTATGAAAGTGTTTTAGTGAAACGTTGAAAAAACGAATCAAACTAATAATCTTATCACAATAGGAAAAAGCAGCTTCATCAATGTGAAAGATTTAGAATGACTACGATGCTTTAATATTTTCTAACAAAGATATATTTTTGGCAAAACAGCACAGAGTTTTCATTAGTATCCGGCAGCGGTTATGAACAGTAGGAAATTGAATTTTCTTAAGGAGAAACAACCAGACAGACATTCAGGAAATTGCCTGTTTTGTGCAATCTGTAATGGCAGCCAGTGGTCAACTCCACTTCACCGTGATGATACTTTCCTTATTCTCATAATATTGCGATCTCACAAAACTTTATCCTTGTAATTTTGACTTTATTCTCAAAACATTACCACTTTAATGTCATAATGTTGTGACTTTATTCTCTAAACTTTGACTAAAGTTTAAGCCTATTATGAGATTATTCTTGACTTTATTCTCAAAATATTTATTTTATCGTTGCACAAAAATGATCTCTCTATAAATACAAATTGCATATTTAAGCATACAGTGTCCATGAGGAAAGAGTGAGAAGGCTTTGGCACATACTCTTGCATGCTTCTTCCACTTTGCCTTGTTTGATGTAGAGATATCGAGGACTCTCTGGACACAGAAGCAGCAGCAGACTCTGCAGGATGGCAGGAGCTCCAGAAAGACCCAGCAACACGTGCCACATGTCATCATTTCCCAGCAGGAACTCCAGACCAATGACCTGTAGATAACAAGGACACCTGCACACATCTTACAGCTTCTAATAAAAGCCTGAAAAAGAATTACTAACAAAGATCAAATAACTGTTTAAAAAAAAAAAAAAAAAAGTTGATTTTTTTTTAAAGTGACGAAGACTAAGAGCAGATCATGTGACCTTAGACTTCATAAGCATTTTACTTAAAATACATATTCATATTACTTTTTGTGTGTTGAAAAGCTATTATAAACCATCACTCTTTTTTCTATTTTATTTTTTTTATCAGTTGTTTTACGTGATTGTTAAACTGATTTTCCATGGAAGGTCATGTATGGCCATGCTTTTTTATTTAAATATTGAATATTGAGTTCCCGCTGTGAAGCTTTGAATCTTTATGCATTTGTGGATTAAATTTATTATAAAAGTGGCACTCACTTGACTAATAAGGATGCCAATTACAATAGCCAGCTGGTGGAGCGCTCCCATAGCCCCTCTGAACTTCACTGGAGAAATCTCTCCAATGTACAGGGGCACCAGGCCAGATGACAGACCTATAACACATGTCACATATGAACCACCAGTGTGCAGTCAAAATATCCCAGCTAAAAATTTTTGGTTCCCAGAACATTGTTTTTTATGATTAGTTTTTGGTTAACCAGGAAATTTTTCTTAACAGTCCCAGAATGTTAGTTTTTGGTTTGTAGAACGTTATCCTAACGTTAATCAAATGTACCTTTAACGTTATTATAACGTTCCCAGAATGTTAGTTTTTGGTTCCCAGAACATTATTTAGTTAAGGTTTGTTTTTGGTTAGCCAAGAAAGTTTTCTTAATGTTCCCAGATTATTATTCTAACGTTAATCTAAGGTTACTATAATGTTCACAGAACGTTAGGGTTTTTTGTTTGTATACCGTTATTTAAATATTAATCTAACATTCTCATAACGTTACTATCACATTTCCAGAACGTTAGTTTTTGATTCCCAGAAGGTTATTTTGTTCAGGTTTTTTGGATAGCCAGGAAAGTTTTCTTAACGTTCCCAGAACATTAGTTTTTGGTTTGTAGACTGTTATTCTAACGTTAATCTAAGGTTTATTTTCGGTTATTCCCTTCAAAATCATATTTACTATCATAACTATATTAATTTTAAGTAATCATTCAATAAAGAGGTCGATAAACGAACGAGTCGGTCAGCCAGTAAAACTAACTGACCGTTAATGTTTTAAATTCTGTGTTAATCTAATGTTCCCATAACATTATTATAACATTCCAAGAAAAATTTAGGCAAGGTTTGTTTTTGGTTAGCCAGGAAAGTTTGTAGAACGTTAAACTAACGTTCTCATAACGTTACTATAACGTTCCCAGAAAGAACGTTCTGTGTTTGCTGGGTTATTGCTTACACATATATTATGTAGTCATAATTCATTCACTCAGCTGATGAAGGAATTAAGTCTTACTTTTCAGATTCAAATTAGACCAATTTACCATTTTATATAACTGACTTAAAGTTATGACCGGTCTTGAAGAAAATAAAATTACTTGTCTAAGCAGTTTATGCAACTGGCCACTAATTCAAAAACAATGATTCACTCGGAAAACACAGCAACTGTGTTACTCTAAGATGCAAAGGTTTTTTTTTGGAAGTAATTCATTCATTTCGAATTACTTTCGTTGATGAGACATTCTGATAATTTTATCAACTTGAATAATGTTAGTTTATTGTGCTGAATGAGATTTGCATCTAATGCATCTTCTGCTTCTAATTTTTTGTTCATTTGTCACGTGACAGACACAAAATGAAAGTATCGTACATGAACATCACTACTGTATTTCGCTGGCAGAGCAAAAATCAACAAAATAACTGGCAATATTGTATTTAAAATGTAAGGTACTCAGTATTAAATTCTTGTTTATTGAACTGCTGTAAAGCAATATCCCACTTATTCAAAACAGCTCACTTACAGCACTCGTATGATCAGTGTTGGGGGTAACGTATTACAAGTAACGCGAGTTACATAATCAGATTACTTTTTTCAAGTAACTAGTAAAGTAACGCATTACTTTTAAATTTACTTTTTCAAATAAGTAATGCAAGTTACTTTGTTTTCCCATTTATTGGCTAACAGCTCTTCTGTCCCCATGTTGAGAGAAATCGGGAGTGCAGAGGCGTTGTGTGCACTGTGTAAACATGATGGTTATTCCAGACTAGTTCTAGACTAAATGTGAGCATTTACTCATTTACTTCTTCTCCTGCATCTGTATTCCAAAATAGCAGCACAGCTGAAAAGCTTGCATGTTTGAGTTGCGCCCTGTACTGTACAGGTATGAATTTGCATTTCCTTCAAAGAAATGTTCTGTCTTACCACAGTACAGTCCCATGATAGCGCGTCCTGCTATCACCATGAGGTAAGGTGTGCCCATCTTAGCCAGGCCCATGAGCAGCCCAGCTGTTATGGCAAGGACATTTATTGCCAGCATGCCTTTGATCCTATAAATCAATATTATATAGAGAGGATCACAAATGAGTCACATTCTACTGAATCTGAACATATAAAACTTTATTCTTTCAAGATAAAAAAAGCTGAAACTATTTCTTGCATTTAACATCCTAGAGCGGTTTCCTTTTTGTCTTTTTTATTGCAAATAATAATTCACAAGTTCACAAATACTCCACCTTCCACGGAAGTCGCTAACAAAGCTCACTAGAAAGGAGGACATCATGCCTCCAATGGAGAAGATGGCCACAGACAAGGACCAGTACATGACCACAGAAGGATTGGAAGGTTCTTCATGTTCTGTGGCATTTCCTCCTCTACGGGACAGATTTTCATCATAGACACCGAGAGCTCTTGCATAGTGCCTCTCAATGACCTACAACACAAATGACATAACAAATACTATCCTGATACAGAACAATAGTCCTATCTCTTGAAGATATAATCTCAAGTAGATAAATCCATATAATTCTGGCTCAGAATGCAGTTGAGCGTGAGAACGTTGTAATGATGGTGTGATCAGGAATGGGCAGTATTTATGATACATGCATTTCAAATATAAAATAGTATTTTGTAATTGGTATTTGATAGGGTTGATGAAAATGGCTTCATATTTTGTATCAAAATACTTAAATGTTTTGTATTTTAAAATACTTTAAAATACTTTGTAAAAAGTCTACATGATGACATCATAAAAATGCAGCCTCTGATTGGTGCCTACTCAGTAGTTTGCCCAGACTTGTTGAGATCAGAACAGAAAATTGATCCATATGGAAGAAGGTGGTCAAGGTAAGAAACGTGCAGGCTGTCAACTTTTCAATTTTTTTTTAATAAATTGCTATAATTTTAAACAGTTCATGTTTAGTTTTGGTGTTTGTTTTATTAGCCTAGGCTAAATAGTTTACCAATTTACATAATGTTCTTGAAAACTATTAAACGAGCAGCAGCCCCCTATATTTATGATTACCAATCAAATGATTAATTAGTTAAAAACTAGTTGCTATGAATACAGGAGTCATCAGTTGTCTTCCTATAAATTACTTGTCATTGAGTCAGTGTTGCTGATGCAAAGTAGGCCCTTTGTTACCAAACACCAAGTAACTAAATTAGGAAACAATTGTGAGTCATTCGCAAACATTAAACTGTTGGTTACTTTAAAACTAACCTTCATCTGGACAATCACAGGGATATGCGAGTATTTGATCCGTTAAAGTCACAATATGTAAATTGTCACCACTAGAGGTCACTTATTCAAAACAAAGGCGTAGCTTTTTGACACTTTGATTTCATGGAATCGTGGGATGTGTTGTCTTTACATCTACAGCCGGTGGAAAAGAATCGGGACGGAATTCGGGCAGAAATCATGTTTAGAAACGAGGCCGCTGGAGCGATTGCTAATGAGAGACAAGCACGACACGTCTCTAGAGCAGTGAAGCTTTTATTATGCCACAGTCGCCACTTCCGCTTCTTCCGGTCAACGCAGCGCTGTTTTACATTTGAGTGTTGAAAATTGTTACTTTTGAAAATTGTGACACTTGTTGCACACTGCAGTAATCTAGATCGATATTAGGCATGGTAAAACATGGTACTTGCAGTAAATCAAGAAAACGAGATTTAAACAATAAGACTTGTGGTGAGCTATATAACAATGATTAGTTTTCTGTCGATGAATGTATCCAAACGGTTGCTCACCTTTCTAATAAAACACATAATATACTAAAGCGTCTTTGGTGTTTCCATGGTTTCTACAAAATAAAACCAGAAATCGAGGGTAACGCGGGTATGATGTCATTGATCGGCAACACACAGACACAGCCCATGTCCAGGTTAAAATTGCTGCTGTATTTTGTAGTTTATTTTGATACACTTAAAATTAAGGTATTTGTTATTTTATTTTAAAATACATTTTGATGTATTTTTGCCCAACTCTGGGTGTGATGACTGACCTTCTGTGGGGCATTGATGACACCCAGGCTGTATCCCATCTGCAGAGAGCCAAGTGCAGCTGTGAACACTGCCAGAGCGAGTGTGCCTGTTAACTGCTGCGAGACAGGAAAACAGGAACCGTTAACACACACACACAAACATAAAAGTTCATTATCTGTATTGATCTATTCTTTATTAAAGCACCAATAGAAATTAGGGTAACACTTTTTCATTTAACATTAATTATCAATAATGTGAACAATATTTCTACATAATCTTAACTAATGTTAATCTCAACATTAAAGATCAAAAGTTGCATTTATTAACATTAGTTAATGCACAGTGAAATAACATGAACAATGGTTAATAAATGCTGTAAAAATATGTTGCTCATTAGTTCAGTATTAGATCATGCATTAACTAATGTTAACAAAGGACTAATTAACTGTTACCAAAATTAGTAATATAAACAAAATGATACGCATAAATGACTATACTCAATTGCACCAGAGAATCGTGCGAACAGCCATCTTAGAATTTTGTCTTTGAACTTCCGTTTTTGTGGAAGCCCTTTATATTTCTTTGTCATCGCTGTCAAATTAGAAGTGGATTTACTTATTGTAGAGTTAACAAAAGTTATCATAAGAATGTTTAAAGCAAATGTCTTAAATGTCAAAAGATTTTAAAACGAGCAGTTCATTCATAAATAAGGCCTACATAAATCGCTGTGGAAATACAAACCGGAAGTCAAAAGACGACGAGCGAATGGCTGGGCTACAGAAGTTCTATAATTAAGGTCAACTTTTAATAATTAAGGTCTTGAACTGAATAAAAAATAAATGCTTGTGAACTTAAAAATAATTAATGAACAATTCAATTTATGTTTTTATTTAAATTAATAATAATATGTGGTATTATTATTCAGGTTCTTCTGAATATTTGATTTTAGTACAGTGAACATGATTAAATAAAGTTGGATTAACAGGTTTTACTCATAATTGCGGTGATGCAACTAAAACATGAATATGCTTATAAAATATCTGAAATGTAGATAAATGTATTTTGTGCAGCCAGGTGTATGAATACCCGAGTGAACAGAACTAAAGCTCTTGGAAGTCTGAAGATCTCTAGTAATACTAATTTAACTGTGTATTGCTCATATTATGCAGCTACAATTACCTACTATAGTAACAACAATAACAATGCTTAATTAATCACAAACAGCCTCACCAAATGTGTGTAAAGAGCAAGTACTTATGTAAGTATACATAACAGTCATAAAAATAGAATGACCAGCTCCTTGTAGCATATATCATCTAAAAACAGTTGTATTTACCAAGTACTACAATTCTCAGTTAGCTGTTTGTATTTAGGTTCTGAACCAAAATCCATATTCTGGTCACTATGATTATTCATTTGTCCATTTACAGCTATATGGTTGTTTATTTTGTTAAATCACAGTAACAGTAATGGTAAACCCAGAAACAATCACAGCATGAACATCATCTGCATGACTGTCATCTCTGCAGTCTCATTCATACGAGAGTAGTCTAAATTCAAATCATTCCACACACACAAAATACATTTAAACATGCAAAGCCCATATATATCACACCATTTAGCATGATCAACCTATCAATCACAGACTCAAATCAAACCACATTTTCATTATCCATTTGAATTCATGAAAACGGATTAAATAAATTTACCTTCTCCATTTTGCATGAAGTGTCAGCAAAAGCCGCTCTTGGTCATTAATAGTGGCTCCAATGTTCTCGCTGCTTTCCCAATACTCAGTAAATGATCAATCCTGTCTCTGCAGGATCATGCTGCACACGTGTGCTGAGCTGGAGACCTTCTGCCCTGATCCGCTAATGATGCCCATGTAGCACCACTGTTTATATATATATATATATGGTGCTTCAGGAAAATCATTTTCCTACTGATAGTAATACTCCTACCAGACTATTATTTCACTTCTAACTGTGGTGTAAGTGATAGACATGACGACTTTCATAATTTTAAGGGACCTTGCTAATTGTTTGTGGTGCAAATATTGAAGAATGTCAGGTATCAGCATTGCAAGATTGGTGTTTTTTTTTTTTTTGCATAGCACAACAAAATGTCTGGAATAGATGTATGTGCTTAAGCAAGAAGAGTTAATGTATTACATCTATCAGAGCAAAGTTCTCAGCACTCAGTGATACCGGTGCCTTCATGAGCTCTGTAAAAACAGCCGAACAGAGGGAGGGACACAAAGACACAAGCCAAAAAAAAAGGTACTTATTTGTTTTATTTTTTTAATAAAAAAAACAAACCAAAAAGAGGAGGACATAGTGCTTCTATCACCGTAAAAGAACTGAAAATCTTGTTTACAGCTTCTGAAAGAACGACGATCATTAAAAATGTATTAAGACAGAAACATTAAGTAACCATTCTTGAGTGTCAAATAAAGTAGTTCATTAAGAGAGCTCAGTGAGGTTCTTTCCTAGCACTGGCCAAACACAGTGTTTCACACAGCATACATACATCAGCAGGACATTATTGCTAAAAACCTCTCATTCCTTCACCATTAAAATATCTTCTTTTGCTATGTAAGAGATGTGAAAGAAATATAAATATCTATATAGTGTGCAAACATCAAGTGACTTTGAGAACATCTAAAAGCGTTGAACTGAGGACAAAGGCAAACATACAAAAAAAGTAATAAACTGAAAAAAGTTCTAATTAACAATACAAAAACAATACGTTACGGTTAAGATCTGTTGATCTAGTGTAGTAGTTCTGTACCAACTATTGTACCAGGAAGTTAAGATCAACATTTGTGTTATTTTTGTCCAAGTGAGTGAATTTTGAGTACCACATAATTGTCAGGTAAAGACCGTTTTCCCTTTTTGGAATGTTTTGAGGCCCAGGTTTATTAAGGGATTAAGCATTATTGCAAAATAAAAGTGCACAAAGCCACAGCTTAATACATCGATGCTGAGTCTTTTGAAATGTCGAGAAGAGAGACTTGCACCCCAAAATAAAGGCTGAAAAGTAAAAGTTATGCCGTATGAATACTAAATGCAAAAACAGAAAATCAATGTGCCTTTAATGGTTGATTTCACACAGGTTATCTTGTGCTAGGCACTATAAAGAAATCTAAGTCATCAATTCTCAATTGCCACTGAAATACAGGTGCTTTTATCTTTTTTTATTTTATTATTTTTTTTATTTTGTTGATCTCAGATATCATGTTGCTCTGACATACACATCACACCACATCTGATCCAGTGTCTACACAAACATGCAACCAGTGAGGGGGAGCGTTTTCCTTTCATGTGTGTCTATATTTCACGCTCCCGTTTCAAACATTCCAAAAAAGGACCAGAGAAGTTAAAGAATTCAAAACATGGTTTGCAACTAAAAAAATCTGTTCATGATCCGTTCAGCTCTGCCTTTCCAAGCTCAAAGCTATAAAACAAATTAAACTATACTTTGATACAGTACTTTTGATAAATGTACAGTATATGGATCATCTTGACAATATACAAATGAGCACCAGTGTTATTTCTTTCTTTTGAGCATGTCGTTCTCTTTTGAGAAATCGGACAAAAACGGGCATCGCAGATATTTGTGAAACTGGCAGAACTGAAACATCAAGAGACTAAAGCTTGGTTTTAGCCTGAGTGCTTGCTAATGTTATCCCCACATTTGTTATCTTTTAAATACCGTCCAATTCTTTACAATCATGCAACTGACTAAAATTCATTGGAAACTGAAAAAAGTCCATCAAAACCAACGGGAAACCAGGGACAGGAACATAAAGGAGAGCATCCTAAAAGAACAGGCTTTACCAGAGGCCACAAATAAGGTCTAAAATGGAGTTCAAGTTAATCAGCCCCCTCTTCTGGGAACTGCGTGCCACTGCAGGTGACGTCAGATACTGCACCTCCATGAGCCGTGTGCAGAGAGCCAGTGTTCTCCCTGTGGGACTGTCTCCAGGCTCTCTAATATATTTTTTGAATGTTTTCAGACCAAAGTGTCAATGTACCGTGCGCTCACAGATGCAATGCTGACAGGAAAAAAGGCTCCACAGTGTTGGGTCTGCAGGAGCTTCACCAGTTCATCAGAGAGTTCCTGTTCAGCGTCATGAAGAACACTTGACTGCTACCGCCTGATCGGACCGAGGCGAAGAACACCTGCAGGACAAAACGAGAACTGTTGGCTTGTCCGAAATGCTCTAAGCTGTTTTAGATATACAATAACATTTATATCTGGAGATTATCTAAAACAACAATACCAGTCTACAGTATGAGGACGCTGAAGAGCCTAACCTTGTCGTTCCTCTCACAGAGGAACTTGAGTCTCTGAGCTCTCTTGTGCATGAAAACACCATCCAGGTGGCCCGTTTCGACAGAGCGGATCTCAATGGCTTTCTCTCCCCAGCCCATGATCTGGTTGGAGTGGATATAAGCTGCAAAACAGAACATCCTATTGAGTTCTTATTGATTGATAATCTTTATACCAAAAACAATATACCATAGTTCTTAAAAAAATGTGAATAACTATTATTTTACTTTTTTATTTTGATCTTGGGGACAGATAGATCAAAGGGATAGTTCAGTAATAAATGAAAAATTAGAAACATAAGTAGTCATTTATGCAGAATGTCAAAGTAGCTCATTTTCATATAATGACAGTGAATGGTGAGTATGGCTTCAAGTGAGACTTTTACTGAAATAATGACTTAAACCTCATATGGCTTCAGAAGAACTGGGATATGGCATGCATGCATGCATAAATAAAGAAAGGAAGTAAAATGTCTTTGTTAAATATCACACAGCTCACTATATAAAGTTGGATAAACAAGAATATCCAACTTTATTCATAAAAACAGTCTAAAACAAAATACACATAACAAATCTCAGCTTCTTGATTGTTTATATCATAGCAAGATGTAAACTATATTGGTGCCCAGCTCTAATCTGATAAATGCAACAATAAATAGGGCCTTATGATTTCCACAATGCAGAAAACGTGGACAGAAGTGCGGAATCTAGTCATAAAAATTAATTTTACTGTATAACGCGGAATGTCACAGAATTTGTCAAATTTTTGATGAATAAATAAAAAGTAGCTCAGTACACTTAAATCAAATTACAATATGAAAACTTCAGATGCAAAAGCCTCTAAGTGCCAACTGACATTTTCTTCTAAAATGAGCATTTTTATCAAGCTCGTATGTTTAGGTTCAGTAATTTCACTTTAATGGCAATTAATAGGTCCTTTTCATTGCCATTAAAGTGAAATAACTGAACATAAACATGCAAGCTTGATAAAAATGCTCATTTTAGAAGAACATTTCAGATGCATATAGACTAGTGTCTGTGAAAATTAAGCCACAAAAAGACGAATCATGAACTCAAAAGGTCTTCACGACAACCCGTCAAAATAAAAGTTCGGTTTAACTTGAAGAAATTGTGACAGAAAAATATTACTGTTGTACAGTAGAATTTAACTACGTCTCAATGTAATAATAATAATAATAATAATAATAATAATAATAATAATAATAATAATAATAATAAATTATTATTAAAACTTTATTTTTTAAGGAATAAATCACAAATTTTCCTCCATATTTTAATTTTAAACAGACAAGCTCTGTTGTGGAGCACTTTGTCAATTTTTTTTTTTTATTTCATACTGAATGATTAAAACATTAACTAAACTAATGTTTTATGCCTTCATTTGATTTCCAAAATGTAAACAAATTTAAAATACACAGAATTTCTAAAAAAAAAAAAAAAAAGTAATAGAAATGAATAAAAATAATAAAGTTTGTTGTTTAAATGAATTCAATTCATTAATATGCTTTTTGATTATTAAAAATCCAGAAAACTTAAAACATAAAACAGAATGTAGTAAAAATAAAACATTAGGGCCCTAAAAATGTTTTACTTTTTGTTAAACTTTTAATAAATTGTTGTTAAATTGTGTAAGTTTCATGATTTCAATTAATTAAACATGCTTTTTGATTATTCAAAATTAATTGAAACATTAAAATGGAGTCCAAAAAATTAAAACAGAAAAAATTAAATTAAATTTGGGAAAAATAAAATGGATTTCATAGGGCCCTATATAAGGCATGATGACATTAAGATATTATAATCATTAACATAACATCATGATTTTCTTTTGAAACAATGTGTATTGTGAAAAGCACTAAACTCCTTTGGTGTTGCAAGAAAAAGTGCAAGTTTAGAACAACATGAGTGAGTAAGGGGTGAGTAAATGATGAAACTTTCCA